>NC_084996.1:20341344-20446344 GCF_963854185.1 Sardina pilchardus | reverse complement strand
AATGCTACCTGGAATTCTAAAGGCCTCCCACAACAGACTATGCGGTACTGATCCAAAAGCATTAGCCAAATCCAAGAACACAACATGCAGGTCTCTCCTCTCACGCTTCGCTAACTGAATTTGGTGCCAAATCATGCTGGTATGCTCTAAGCACCCGGAGAAGCCAGGGATTCCAGCCTTTTGCACCGAGGTATCAATTAGCTTATTCCTTTCAAGATAACTTGTCAGCCTCCGTGCCACAACACTAAAGAAAACCTTCCCTTCAACATTCAGTAAGCTAATTGGTCTAAATTGACTAATCTCCACTGCATCCTTTTCTTTAGGAATAAATATTCCCCCAGCCCTACGCCAAGCCTTAGGAATACACTGCTTCTTAAGCTGCCTCCTCTCCTTAATGAGTTTATCTATCTCTTTCTGGTGCCTAGATTTGACTACCTCCTGTTGCCGTTTTGCCCTTTTCTCAATAATCCCAAATCTTTCCTTACCATAGCTATTGATAATGTCTCCCATTTTCTCTAATTTACTTTCAGCTGTCCCCTTAAACTGCCCCAGGATGCTGACAAGATCACTATTAACATCCTCCCATAGTCTACCATCTGCTGCACCTGGCCACCTAACCCCAAGTCTATGACCATTAATCTTCTCCCTCCTTGGCTGCCTGGTCACTCTGGTGTGAATTAATAACTAGATGAAGTATGTGACTGCTACCTGCTAAAGGCATGATGCAGAGAAACTTCACCCCATAACTCCACCCACTTCACATTTCTGAAAAAGGCTTTCAAAATGGGCAGGACGTTCTGAAATGTGGAAGCAGAGAATGTCTAATAAGGGGAGAACGACCACTCGCTGAATACTTCCGCATGGTACTGCAACTACAGGGCGGTCGCGAGCAAGTGGAGAATAAATGGAGGTGAATGGAGTTTCTCCTAAACTCCACCTTTCTCTGGATATAATTTTTTGTGTAGAAATCGGAATATTGCATCTGAAAGGGGGGTCAAGGAAAATACACACAGCTGAGTATTATATTTTTTAAGTCCCTTAATTGCTCTAAAAAGCCTTTCAAACGTGTCAATGACATCATTCATTAGCAGGGTGCTAGTGTGTTATGGGCAACAATGACCACGCCTGTGAGAAACCAAAGGGCCATAAGTAATTGTTCATTCAACTTTCGACCTATAACCCATATTGAGCTTGCAGAAACTAAAATCCAAACTTCGATTTTTTACTGACAATCAGGTGAAACAGACCAATTTAGCTGTCTAGCCCAGGGCTCTACGCTTACTTTTTTTTCCAGGAGCACACGTGCCCCTAAGTTAAAATTTTTAGGAGCACAGAAAAAAAAATGGGGGCACGAGTATGTTTTCGTTTATTACGATGCAGAACTTGCACACACCAACACCAACTTACTGAATTAATACAAAAGGCAAAAGAATTATGACTGATTGTGCTTTTCCTGCATGACCATGCTGGTAGTTAAGTTAGACCAGAGGTGGCTACACATTTTGGCTGATTGGGACTTGAAAATTGGCCACACTTAATGCAGTGTGCATATAAAACGTATTGTGTCATTTAGATAATAATGACAAAGTCATTTTGTTGTATAAAATACATTTCTTAAGAAATATGGTTATGATGTTGTTTAATGAATGTATAATGGTGCACTGTCACTTTAAGACTATTTTGCCAACTGCACTGAGTGGTTTGCTATGCTTTGTTTATAAATGCTTAGTAGTGAAACGTTTAAACGTTTCTCATAAAAAGGAGAAATCAGTTATCAACAATGACAAGCCATCCTGCATCCAGCTCTCTCCCTTTCGTGCGCACAGAAATACGTTCCCAATTACATGGAGTAGGCTAGCATTACGTAAATTAGATCAGCTGCAATGCAGAGAGTATCATCTGTAACATGCTGTTTTGACATTGACATCGACATCGTAAACGTTACGTTATCCAGGAAGAGTAGGCCTAGTTTGCAGTAAAGTTAACCACAGGTCGTCTTTCGCGGGGGGGAAATAGCGAGCACTGCCAATCATAACCGAAGTGTGTGGCGGCGGGCAGAATCCTTGGTAAACTAATTAAAGTGCGTGACGGGGCGCAGTTTGGCCTGTCTATGGTTAGACCCGAGTCACGGCTTTTCGCGTTGTTTTAATGTTTGATACATTTTAGAACTTTGTATTGCCTGCTTTGCGGAGCTTTTCGTGCGGTTTTAATATTTGACACATTTTAGAACGTTTAACTCACATTGCGTCTGTGCGCAGTGTTTAATTTTGGGCTGCAAGAAGCACTCGCACATGTGCGTCTGTTATGTTTTCCTTGTTCGCATACCGAAATATTTGGTCGCAAATGCGAGTGAAATGGGCGCACTGTAGAGCCCTGGTCTAGCCCCATAGACCCCCTTTGTTTGATCACTTGCTCGTGATCGCCACTAGTGGAACTGCAACAGGAACTGCAGGTACAATGCAGGTACAATGGAGTTAATAGCAAGTGGACCGGCTCTCCATAAATGGGCTCTGGTGGAAGGGAGTGCAGCCCTGCTGCAGCCAATCAACCATGGTGATTTCGTGTAGGCTAATCAGGGCAGCAGGTTTTGGGGCGTTTCATTCCAAATTTGTAACGACCCGGTGACGTAGTGTTGGACGAGAAGTGCAGGACAACGTCAGCATTCCAATAGTATTTTGGACCAACATGCCATGGCATGTTTCAACCTGTAGAGGGCGCAGAGAGCAATATCTCTAATACAAAATCAGACGAAATGTTACTTTTGTCGAGAAACACGATTTTTGTCAATATTAACCCTGGTAATAGTGTAGGTCACCACTTATGAGTAATTTCAATCAATCAACAGCTCAAAAAACATATTTTAGGGTGCAGTTACCCTTTAAAGGTTCTCTAAGTCTTGTGACATGGTTTCTGAGCTGTGGTTAATGGTTAATGTCATATAGCAAACATCTCCTCATGATCCGCTACCTACCTGTCCTCTAAATATGCTTTAAAGAGACCCTATGCAACTTTTTCATAGTCATAAAATCGCTTAAAATCGCTTAGAGTTGTTTTGCTTGACTGACCAGTTTTATTGAAAACGAAAGTTACGTATGTAACTACGGTTCTATGAATCCTGGATGACCGCCAGAGGCGGTGCTTCAAGCACTGAATGATACATCTCGCGCATGCGTAGTTCAAGTGTTTATACCAACAAAGTCACACGTGACCCCTGATGACCCCGGAGAAACCATATCTTCCGGTGACATCAGAGGATCTCTTCCTACAGAATCTTCTCGCGAGTACACAAGGATTCTGAGTGACAGAACGCTCTGGCGGTCATCCAGGATTCATAGAACCGTAGTTACATACGTAACTTTCGTTCTATTTCATCCTTACTGACTCATACCAAAAAAGTCACGAGGAAATCCAATACACACCTCAGTGAGATGAACCCGCAAAGTCTGGCAACAGGACCACACCTAACTAATGGGGAGCAGCAACATTCACCCGGTAGAACCTGGAGAAAGTACTCAGCGATGCCCATGATGCTGCCCCACAGATGTCCTCCAGGGGCACGCCACGCAAGGCTGCCCACGATGTTGAAACCGCCCTGGTAGAGTGGCACCTCACCCCCAATGGCGGGGGGTGACCACCTCCTTTATAGGCCTGGGTAATGACGTCCACCACCCAATGAGACAGCCGCTGCTTGGAGAGGGCACAGCCCCTCCTAGGACCACCATAGCAAAGGAAGAGCTGGTCCGACTGCCTGATACTGGCAGTCGCGGCTACATAGGGTCTCAGAGCCTGCACAGGACACAACAGTTGCAACCTGTCCTCTCCCTCTGGAGGAACAAATTGTGCCAGGTGGATAGGACTGTTGAGGGTCGATGATGACAGAACCTTCGGAAGAAAAGCTGAGTTCGGCCACAGGGAAACCCCTGAGCCATCTGAGTTCCACCTCATGCAAGAGTCGCTCACAGACAGAGCATGAAGCTCCCCGACACATTTTGCTGACGTAATGGCGAGGAGAAAGGCAGCTTTAGCAGAGACCCACTTCAGCTCCGCCTGAGCCAGGGGTTCAAAAGGAGGCAAACACAGAGCATCGAGCACCAAGTGCAAATCCCAGGCAGGGGCGCGGCGTACTCGTGGGGGGCGCAACCGCCACGTACCCTTCAGGAAAAGGGACACCAGTCTGTGGCAGCCCACCGTGCCATTATCCACCCGAACATGTCAAGAGGAAATGGCCGCAACATACACCCTCAGAGTCGCAGGGGACCGGCCGCCATCAAGGAGTGACTGGAGGAACTCCAAAATCCTTGGAATGGGACAATGCACAGGGTCCTCACCCCTGTCTGAACACCATGCAGTAAACAGCTGCCACCTATACTCATACTGCGCCCGGGTAGAAGGCGCCCTCGCATTCAGTATGGTATTGCAGACACCATTTGTACACTCAGTCAGCAGCGGGTCGGGCCCTGCAGTGGCCAGACCCACAGCTGCAGGCAGAGAGGGTCGGGATGCCAGATCTGACCCTGTAACTGAGACAGGAGATCCGTCCTGTCGGGGAGGCGCCATGGTGGACTGCTGCAGAGCCTGTGCAGCAGTGGAAACCACGTCCTTCCTGACCAAAACGGGGCTACCAACAGCAGCCTGTGACCCTGCTGGAGGATCCTCTGTAGCGTCGGAAAAATCAGAGGGATCGGCGGAAACGCGTAGAGGAGAACTTCCGGCCAATCGTGAGCGAGAGCATCCTGGCCCAGAGGACTGCTCTCCTCTGTCCAGGAGAACCAGAGGGGGCAATGGGTCGATTCCTCCGAGGCAAAAAGGTCCACCCTTGCCCTGCCGAACATGCCCCAGATCTTGAGAACCACCTCTGGATGAAACCGCCACTCCCCCGGCGGAGGCTTGCAACGGGAGAGTAAGTCCGCCGCCTGATTCCGGTCCCCAGGCAAATACATCGCCCTCAAGCTGGCCAGGCGTGGAGCTGCCCACAGCAGGAGGTCCCGGGATGCTTGTAGTAGCTGGGCAGACCTGGTGCCACCTTGGTGGTTTATGTGAGAGACGGTCGAGACATTGTCGGACCGCACAAGCACATGTCGGCCTCCCAGGAGAGGAAGAAAAGCTTGCAATGCCCTGTGCACAGCCCGCAGCTCCAGAACATTGATATGCTGTGAGCGGTCCCGTGCAGACCACAGTCCCTGAGCAGTCCGGTTCTGCCACACAGCACCCCACCCTGAGAGGGAGGCATCTGTTGTGACCGTCTCCCGACGGGATGCAATGGAACCCATGGGCATGCCTTGGAGGAGAAATTAACGCTGCCTCCACGGGGCCAGAGCAAGAAGGCAACGGTGGGACACCTTGAGTCTCCGGTGCCTCTGGGCATCCAGACGAAAGCTGAGCAACCACCTCTGGAGGGGACGCAACGACAGCAGTCCTAAAGGAACCACTGCAGCAGCAGCTGTCAGTTTTCCCAGGATGCGCAAGTGAGAGTCACCCCGAGAAAAACTGTGCTCTGTGATGGAACCAGGCAACTCTTTGTGAAGTTCACCCTGAGGCCCAAGCGGGCCACGTGGGAGAGAAGACACGTTGTGTCCAGGGCCACCTGAGACTGGGACGGCGCACAGATGAGCCAGTCGCCCAGATATGGCAAGATATTCATGCCCCGCGACTGCAGGTGTGAGAGGGCTGCCGTTACACACCTGGTGAACACCCGTGGGGAAAGGGAGAGACCAAATCGGAGCACCCGGAACTGGAAATGACGCCCTTGAAAAGCGAACCGCAGAAACTGCCGGTGGTGTGGCGCTATAGGGACGTGAAAGTAGGCGTCCTTCAGGTCCACTGATGTAAACCATTCCCCTCTGGCAATGGTACGCAGAACCTCTGCAGTGGTTAGCATATGGAACCTGAAGACCTTCAGGAACCGGTTGAGGCCCCTCAGGTCGAGGATAGGGCGGAGTACGCCATATTTCTTTGCTACAAGAAAGTAAGTCGAGTAGAACCCCCCGGGTTGCAAAAGGGGATCTACTGGCTCGATGGCACCCTTGTCCAGGAGGGCGGACAAATCCTGGGCAAGGGCTTGGGCTTTTGCCGGGTCGCGTATGATGGTAATCTTGACCCGGCCATGGGTTGGGGGCCGGCGTCGGAACTGAAGTTTGTACCCGTGGGTCAAGGTGGAAAGCACCCACGGGTCCCTGGTGGAAGCAGCCCAGTAGCTGAGCTGCTGCTGGGAAAAACAGCCAACGGCCGGCCCCGGGGCCTCAGCGCCGGGCCCCCCGGCCTCTAAAGGCTCCAGGGGTACGACGGGCAGCATGGGGTCGCCCAGAGGGCTGTTGTTCAGGTGCCCGAAAAGCCTGTGCCTGCTGCTGAGCAGGCTGTGGACGTGGGCGCTGAGACCTGGGGTAGCCCCTGGAGTAAGCCTGTGGACGAGAGCTGCGCTGTGGGGCAGCTGGAGGACCTCTAGGCCTGCTAGGAGGAGGCACACTTCTTTGAAGCCCAGACAGTTGCTGGCGAGTCCTTCCAGCTTGGACCGTGCGCTCAAGAGCTTCCAGAGCTGCAGAACCAAACAGCTCCCCCGGTTCCACCGGAACACTGCGGAGGGTTCTCTTGCAGGCCTCAGTGAGGGGAGATTGCGCCAGCCAAACCTGCTGGCGAGCCTGAACAAGAGTAGACATTACTCGCCCCAACTCTCTAGACATTAAAGCAAAGGCCTGAAGGGAAGCATCGCTGAAGCTGTGGATGGAAGCATCCAGTTCAGCCTCCTGTAGGGATGCTGACAGGGCAAGCAGGAGGTGGGACATGGAATTACCCATGCGTGCCATGCAAGCCGCTGCATCATAGGCCTTTGACAGCAAGTCATCAGTAACCCGACACTGGGAACGAGGACACCTTGCATCCTGTCTCAGAGCCTCGTCGGGTGATACAATCAAAGCTGCTATAGTCGGCTCAACCACGGGCATGCGGTCCAAGCCAAACTTGGACGCATCCTGCATAGCTGCCAGGGTTCGACCATCAGACGTTGCATGAGAGAGGTCTCTAGAATCCCTCCAGCATGCTTGTAACTCCCTCAGATATTCCTCTGATGGAGGCACAGTAAAGTGAACAGGGGCTGGGACACGTCTGAAGAAAGCACTGGCTGTAGCCGGCTGAGCCTGTGGCACGTCCAACTGCAGACGGGCCAGGGCCATGCGAATGGTGGCCCCCATTGAGCAGTCTTCAACACTACCAGTAGTACCATCAGATCCATGGGCCGACGATTGGGAGCCGACCGCAAAGGGATGGGA
Source organism: Sardina pilchardus (assembly GCF_963854185.1). Classification (NCBI taxonomy): domain Eukaryota; kingdom Metazoa; phylum Chordata; class Actinopteri; order Clupeiformes; family Clupeidae; genus Sardina; species Sardina pilchardus. Next base: position 20,439,082 of record NC_084996.1, on the reverse strand, counting down.
GGATCCATCCAACTGGAGCACGTCTGGTGCATAGTCATGAAACTGGGCAGCCGACGCTGCCATAGAAAGCACATCCTCCTCCAAAACCAAGGAGGCTGTCGGAGTAGCAAGAGAACCTGATTGCCCCGCTCCAGTCCCAGATTGGAAGGCCAGGAGGAGGGACTTCATGTTGTCGAGCTCCACTGTTAATTGGTCCACCTTGGTGGCAAGCCCAGACACCCTAGCCTTCTTCCCGGAAGTGGGGCCTGAGGTCTCAGCAGCCCGACGTCGAGATGGACCAGCCCGTGCAGGAGCCAGTGGCTGGGCTGGGGTCAACTGTCCAGGAGATGAAGCAGGGCCTAACAGCTGCTCCACCTCAGCCAGCCTAGTAACCCTGACTGGCTGAGGCATGATACCACAGTTCATGCAGGGATCGTCAGAAAGACCCTCCCTAAGATGCTCGAGGCCAAGGCAGGAGGGACATAAATCATGGCCATCCTCAAGCTGCAGGGGAGCCATACAAGATGAGCAAAAGTGGTCACCATCCATAGTGACAACTGGCAAAAGCGACAGAAACTGGGAGAGGGAGCGAAAGCACAACCTTCACCAATAAATGTGGCAAAAGACAACAGCGACAGAAAATGGGAGAGGGAGCGAAAGCACAACCTTCACCAATAAATGTGGCAAAAAACACAACAGCGACAGAAACTGGGAGAGGGAGCGAAAGCACAACCTTCACCAATAAATGAGTCAACACCGCTATATATATAGCTTATAGTAGGCCTATATATATATAATTATTATTTTTTCATTATTATTATTATTAAGTTAGTTATTTAATTGTTCAGTAGAACCCAAATAATAACCTCTATCCACATAGAGTAGCTATATCAAACAATGAAACCGGCACAACCGAGTTGGCACGAAAACAGCAAAGCACAGTCAAGGCAAAAGACGCCGACGACAGTCAACTAAAAGAACACAACGTTAGAAAAGGCTAAACGGGCATGCAATGAGTAACCTACAATACCAAGCTACAATCTACGATACAGTAGCCTACTTACCGCAAGCACACCAATCCACAATACAGTACTTACCGCAAGCACACCCTAGTTAGCTTCCAACAGAATAATAATAACGCAGGTTACCAATGCTGGGAGAGGGAGCGAAAACACAGCCTTCACCAACAAACGTAACGACAAACAAACTGATTACATAGGTTGCACAATGCCGGGGAAAGGAGCAAAAACGCTGCACCGACAAACAAGTAAACAACCAATAACAGTTAACATAACCAGCCGAGGAAGACACAAGATAGCCTACAAACCTCTCGGTTGGAGTCCGTTGCAGCCTCTGAAGGGCGAGCTTTCAGCAGCCCGCCGCTCCGAAAAAAATGATTTCCACAAGGCCACCAGCAACGAACGGAAGATGGAAAAAACGATAATAGCTTATATCCTTAGCACTATACCCACGAACCTACGAAGCGAGAAGATGAAAAGGAACAGATCCTCTGATGTCACCGGAAGATATGGTTTCTCCGGGGTCATCAGGGGTCACGTGTGACTTTGTTGGTATAAACACTCGAACTACGCATGCGCGAGATGTATCATTAAGTGCTTGAAGCACCGCCTCTGGCGATCAGTAAGGATGAAATAGAACAGTAATATTTCCTCCCGCCCCCAGTGTCCCTATCCGCTATTGCAACCTTGCAGTTTGTTCAGGAGACGATCGTTCCCTTTTTACATCTGGAAGGATGAGACGCATAAAGAACAAGAAGAACCACGCTTGCAATTTAAGGGATGTAAGGGATAACGGCCGACGAGGTGACCGGTTCGATGGAAATAATGGCTAGGTGGAGGTCTAGAACTCCGGCGACGTGTGAAGCATTATTTCCATCGAACCGGTCGACCTCGAAGGCCGTTATCCCGCTTATCTCCCGTTTGTATTCATAACCTGTATATTTAGAACATAGTTTTATTCCACCGTTGCGTCCGTTAACATTGCTAAAACTGCCTTGACTGTGGGACTACTTTCCGCCACATATCAACTTTCTACTTGCAGGACAAAACTGCCGTTACTAGTTCTAAAATGGATGGTTGCTATGGCCAAAGGCCAGTCGTTAGTTCTAAATGGCTGGTTGCTACGGCCAAAAGCCAGTCGTTAGTTCTATCTTTCCCGTTGTCAAGCGGGCATATCCCAGGATTCTGATTAACTTTAACTTTGAAAGATCGCTACTTATAGCCTACATGGCATCCAACTAGCTACAATCCACCTCCGTCATATGCTACAATGTTACTATGGTTCTGCACGTCTGTATTTCAGCTTGGATGCAACGTGACAGTTCATTTAAACTTCGCAACGAGTTTGGCGAATTAATATTCAAGTGTGATACGGGAACTACTTCAAAGGTAGCAGGTTATACGAAGTTAATGGCCACCCCATCAGCCAATCAGAGAAGAGAATTCCATTGTTGAGGGAGATAAATATTTATATATAGCCTATATATGTATAAGTATACACGCTAAAGCTGTCGGGGAAGCTCTGCAGAGAAATATGCAAGCATAAAACGAGCGAAAATGAAAAACGAAACCGAAACTTAAAATGAAATCGCCAATCCTGCATAGTTTCTCTTTAAAAAAAAAAAAAAAAAGTTCTTGTGGACAGCCCGGGGGGGTATTCCATCAACCCCGCTAACCGTAAATCCCAGCTAACTTTGATAAGCCTCACTTATTTTAGAGAGAGTTCGGTTCCATTACTCCCGCTAACAGGAATCTCAGCTGAGTTGCTGGGGTAACATATGCTTCTGAACTTACCTGGTCGGTGGCAGGCTAACTGCCGAGCTAAATTAATCTGTGTTGCAAAAAAAACCCATCAGTCGGAAAACGAGTCCCAAAAGATGGTTCCGTCAACCTGTGCTTTCGTCACCTGTAGCCTACAACTTCAAAAATAGAAGGAGAAACTTTCTTTCGATAGTGTTACCAAGCATTGATTTAGGCTACCTATTCGGTAGTTTCAAAGAATTTATGAAAATTATGCAACTCACATTGTTTGAACTTATGTGCGTGGTCCAAGGAATATTGTGGCTCCGTGCAATTTGCGTCTCTCGTGGTGTAATGCGCAGCGTGACGGGATAACAAACAAGTCATGATTTGCGTGTTCTCGGGTTCGGTTCCCATGCGATGAATAGATACATGTTAACACATTAGGCTAATAATGCCATGTTTAGTTATACTCTTTAATGAAAGGCATATCACTATTGATAAAGGTCATGCACATTTAGTAACTTGTTCAGTGACAGTAGCCTACAGGCTATCAGTGAGCTATATCTGATGCCAGTATAGCCTAATTCTGTAGCCTTTATAGGCTATAATAATTAAAATCGCTTCATGTAGTCTATTGATAAGGCCTAGGCTAGTTCATGGATATCAAATCAACTGTAGGCTATTACACAAATTAAATATTAAATGACAAATTGAAAGCCAATATTGCATTTCAGATAATTATATTTCACAAACACTTTGGCAGAACTATATGCTTATGGGAGACAATAGGTTTTCTCCCAGTACTCCCAGGACAATACTAATTTATTTTATGACCACCGAAAAAATATTTTAGAGTGAACCCTTTTAATCTACAAACGTAGGATCTTTAATGTTGAATAGCTGCCAAAGTTGTTTTGAGTTTAAATAGCCTACTTATTCACTCATTTTGTTTGGAGTGAAGACAATCAAAGTCCCAATTCAAACCATCATAATTACTGTTTAGCGATTTACAGTACGATTTCGTTATTCTCCTTTTTTCTCTCCTCTCCTTTTTTTTTTATTTGTTGACCATTCTTTTTTTTACTATTACTTGTTGAGTTAAATGCCACTGGCAATTTCTTTGTTTAATTTCAGAACTTGTCCAAAGTAGTGATGGGAAAACCGACTCAGTGACGCGAACCGGTTCAACCGAGCGGTTTTTGAATGGCCTACCGGGTTAATTGATTCGGTTTCGGTTCGCGCGGGGGGGGTGGGGGGGCGGGGTCGCGGTCGCACATTTACTCCCTCCGCCATAGTCGCTCCAAAACATGCAACATGCAGCCTCAAAGCGCAAGCAAATGTCTTGCTCTCCTCCTGCCATTTAGCCTTTTAAAATGTTAACAGCCAACACTCACATCTTCTTGACATGGAAACGTAACCACCAAGCTTGTCTAATGTTATAGCATACTTGCTTGCACTAACACTATATGGATTTCACCAAGAACAGACTAACTCCTGCGAGGTCTAACCTGTTGTGAATCGGTAGGTCGTAGCCCACCGTATCGTTAATATTCATTCGGCTAGATTATTTTAACAGTTGCCATGCATGAAATACTGCAAAAAAAAGTAGTGATTTTATAAAGACAAACATTGGCTACAAAAAGCACAATTATATCACAGCCTTTTATTTGCAGAGTATTGATGATACATTACATTGGCGATTGACTTTCAACGTTAGTTAGCTCTCACCGACCGCAACCGTTTTTCAACTCGTTCAGTCAACAATTCTTTCGGTCTGCTTCTTGCTATCTGCTATCAGTACCCCATTTCCTGATTGATTCTACCGCCACTCCAGTGGAGGTGCTGATGAGCTAGATTACTACACACACAGTAGCAGAAGAAAACCACCTAGCAAACAGGTACCACCGATTGCACTGACGCACACAGTTCGTGCGAAGCGCGCCGCCACAAATGTGGTAAAAAAAAAAACAATTAAAAAAAACAGCAGTGAGTCGGTTCATTGACGTGTGGCACTCGATTCTCCCGATTCACTGACACGAATCGGGTTAATTAACCGACTCATCGGTCAGTTCGCCATCACTAGTCCAAAGATGCAAGTTGTTCCATTAAAGCCTACAAGTTGTCTTGATATAACAGCTTCGAAGCCAATTTGATGGTTAAAGAAACTTAGGGACGCAGATGGAATACCAGCCTTGCAACTTCAGATCTCCTAGACCCGGATACATGTCTGGAGAATCTTGAAACACCTTATCTAGTCTTTGCCTGTTCCTATCCTATTCCTTCGGCTCCTTAACAAAAGCACAGCATGTACAGGGAGAAGGACTGAAGCTGTGAGAAGTATTTTACTCGACAAGATAAAAAAATACAAATATTTCTAGGAGGAGCTCCAGAGTCGCCAACATTACCGAAACTACTACTAAAAGGAGATGAGAGGTGAAATGAGAGAAGTCTGGATTTGCGCCAGCAGGTTGGCATTCCTTCTCTTTGTGTTTGTTCTCAGAGGACAATGGAGGCACACAAAAGATAAGGAGGACAAGATCAAGCATCAGAAGGACACCAGTTAACCCTTTCTATGCCAGTAACTATTTGGTGTCAATTTCACAATACATGTTAATCTGGAAGGATTTTTTCATGTTTTGTTTATGTGAGTGGATTAGCTAGTTTAGGTTAGGTTTCTTTTCTTGTTTTTTTTATTACAAAGAAAATGACCCCTGAAATATTCAAGAGAGGTGAATGTAGGTATTGTACCGGTACTTCATACAGTATATGTAAAAATGCAGAGCTGGATTCAGATGTCCAAGTCAATTGAAAAGATGTAAATGTGGCTTAATGCTATTCAGTGCTGAATAATTCTGAAGTCATTCCTACCTTGTGCTGCTGAGAGTTCACCTGTTTATGAAAAAGAGATTATAATGTTAGCACCAATAGAATGACACAAAGCAGTGCAATCTAATATTACAACTGGTGTGTGTATGTGGGAATATGTCTGAACCAGCTTCAGGAGGCCTTACCCATAATCAGCATCACTGCAGATAGCACACACACACAGACAGTGAAGCCCATGTTGACTGCTGCACCCGGTCTCTCTCACAAGCAGGATAGGGTTCACTCTTCTCAGCTGCTGATATCTAAACAAGCCAACAAACTCAAAATGACGCTTAGAGCAGCCGTTCACCACCTTACGCACTAATACGTACCCACTCTTTTGCAGGCCCGAAAGCGATCATGTGGAGCTGTTTAAGCAGTTATATTGCATGATACAATACACATTAGTCTATGGGTTACTCACAAATGGCTGTATTGCCATAATTTCTATAATAATACATATATACAGTACCTGTATGTACAGTTACAGTTACCACATTGTGTAATTATGTTGGACGAAAATGTAGTTTATTATCAAAGTAAAATGATTGATGGCTTAAGTCAGCGGTGTTTGTTTAATGACCGCTGCACAGCGGTCATATACTGTAGGTATAGTCAGTTTTTTTTTTAGATTATTTGTGCGGAGCAAATTTTCGTCAAGGATTCCTGGGAGACTGAAAGACCGGAACGGAACTTTAAACTTGGTGGGCATGTACCCCACATGGATAGCATGTCACCATTGTTTTTCATATTGATCTGTCTAAAAATCTTTTATATATATATATATATATATATATATATATATACACATATACGTATATATGTTTACACTGAACTATAATAAAAAACAATTTCATTACATCCACTTTACTCTCATTTCATGATTGTTGAGGTCTAGAATATAACCATATGTAGCATTTTTGCATAGATGTTTTTAGTTATATGAAAAACTTTAAAGTTCTCTATGTAGCCATATACACAGTAATAATCTAGCGGAGTATGGGTTGCTAGCTCCTCATATGACGTCATCACCCAGTTACGTTAAAAATGCTACCTTTGCAGAAATTACACAATTAATGTAATTTTAATGATTTTTTATACATTTCTCTATAGCACTTTATTTACACATGAATTGTTTATGGTAGATAACAACCTGCACATAGTAGCTAACCTGCCCTTTATACTAGGGGTTCCAATACTTCCAGTGCGCATTTTATGGAAAACATTTATTTATTTACAATACGTTATTCATCCACAAAGAAAATTAATGTCCTTAAAGAATGAATATTTCCTTTTTTTTTAAATTAAGGCATTACGATCAATTTCCAATAGATGATTTTATATTCCTCTTTATAGTCATCTTTAGCATGTGTTAGATACTTATGGAGGTAGCTGTGTGTGTGTGTCATTGTCATAATTTTGTTATTAATTATTGAGATGATTCGTTTCTCTCATTCAAATAAAAATAATGACGTAATTGCACACTGACAGAGTATAAAAAGCACAGACAACTAAACAGTTTACTATGATAACGAGCATTGATTATGTCTGCATTTTGGTGTCTACTGCTCGTTAAAACCATTAGTTTAAAGTACTCAAAGCTTACTTGCAAAAGTATTTTTCTCTCTGTAGTGTTAGCATTGATTTTAAAAAATCCATCTAGTAAATGGTAAGATTCACCCTTGCAAAAATTGAATATAGTTAAAAATCATAAACCATATCAAAACAATAAATACTCAAATACTGTGCATGGTACATCCTACCAGTAATGTGGTTGAGGTTGTGCAGAATAATGTGATTGCAATGCTCTTGTTCTTCTCTCCTGAGTTGCCCCTGGATCAATGACATCTGCTCCCGTCCATCTAATTTATATACTGTATGGGTTGGTGCTGATAACAGGTTGTGCTATTGTGATTGTACTATTGTGCAAACACCAAACCAGTTTTGCTGATTTTCGAGAAAAGCATTGTTAGTGTTTAATAGGCTTCCTGTTATAATAATTGAGAGTGATGTAGGCGGGGCCTGAAAGCAGAGAAGAGAGAAGAGAATGACTATATTGACCGATCCTGCATTTAATGTTACATGTGGCAAAGATTCAAGACAGAAGTTTGTAACTGTGCTCAATAGTTAATTCCAATGCTGCAATACAATTAAGTTGCATGACCAAGTGCCAGTGTTGGTGAACTTTGCCTCACACGGTTTCTGTTCATTGGGAGTAAAATGAGGGGACAGTGGCCTCATTCATACCAGCTCAAGCCACACCTTTACATGCAAAGGAAGAGCATTGCAAGGAGTTCTTAAAATTGCAGGGATTTAATCATACAGATTTAACACAGGTGTAATTTGTATAGACAGAGTAGTCAATCATCATTCCACTCTCACAATTCTGTTGTCTGAGATTTTCCACTCAGCAGATGTAGCAAAATCATAATTCAATAATTATGATAATTATAATTACATTATAATTAAAGTTTAGTTTAAAGTCTCTATGTCAATCCCTCAGATAGATAGATAGATAGATAGATAATTAGATAGATAGATAGATAGCCTACATTATTAAATGAAAAATAATCTACTCAATTGAGCTATCTGGTTTTGTATTCAACAGCAAAAATGTTTTAGATATGGGAAGAAATTAATGAAAGAGATAGGCTGGGTGAACCCTGCCTGAACTTCCGGGGAATTTGAATTTCGCCCGGCAGCTCAGGCTGGATACCAGCAGATCTATTTTCGCTGTTTACTGCCAGAATCTTTGGCTCCAATCAGAAACGGCCATAGCCTACTCTATTCCTGGCACGCTATTGGCCGGTGACGTGCCGAAAACGAAACTTAAGCGACGCGAAGTGCAGTAGAAACAAAGCGCAGCCTTGCCAGACTAATGTTCAATCTTAAAAGATTGAGTTCAGTATGGTGAAAACCAGACTAGGAAAGAGACAAATAATGATTGAAATGATATTTCTTGCAAAGTTACGTCTCTTTAAGTCCTATGACTCATGACTGACTAAAGGATGTACGTAAGGGATAATCAACGACGCGCCGTGCGTTTATAGGAAAATAATGCACGTTCGAAGTGGTAATAAGGACCCGACGCCGCAGGCGGAGGGGACTTTACACTTCGATAAGTGCATTATTTTCCTATAAACGCACGGCGCGGAGTTGATTATCCCGCTTATACCACTGCTACTATCACTTTCGTTTATATTGCCGCTATCTTAGATACAACGTTGATGTTTTTACCGTTACATTGACATTGGCGAATTAATATTCAAGTGTAATAAGCCCAAAAGTAGGGAACTACTTCATAGCCGTGCGGTATATGTAAGGGATAATGTATAGAACGCCGGTCATTATCGGAAAATAATTCCCGACAGGATGAACTGAACCCCGACGCGCAGCGGAGGGGATCTGTTTCGACCTCACTCTGACCGTCACTACGGTCTAAAAAGGAATGATCACCTTCGTTCTGCCTATCACCGAGACCATATGTCAAAATAGTCATGTCCATGACCTCCGGAAGCAGAACGACTTGCGTTAATAAATAGCAGAGAATGCTCCCGGGTCAGTCTCTTTCTCCTTCTCGCCTCAGAGACCTTGTGAGTATTGAAGAGACTCCGAAAGGTAAGACATCACTTTACGTAATTCGCTACCTGCGTGGTACGGGTGCATATTTTTGCCCCCGAGAATTGGAGTGGTGTGTTTCTTTTGTCAGCTGAGCTAGCTGTTGTCTAGCTTAGATTGCTGTTTGTTGAGCGCTAGTTCCGGTATTTTGTGTTGTTTATACTGTGCCTATACGCCTGTTCGCAGCCGTGGGCTTTGTGCGAGCCCACTATAGGTGCGTTCGCGCACTGGTGTGGGCCGCCGTGCGGTCTTCTGTGCTTTGTTGTCGTTGCAGCCGAAGTTTTTCGTAAGTCTGCCTGTTATCTCTTGTGTTTTACTGCAATGTGCAGCCGGATATTGTGTTAGCCTGTCAGTTTTGCTGCGGGCCACCTAGCGCTGTAATTTATTGTTTGCTTATATCATTACACGGTAAGTAATTACGTTGTTGTAATATTGTCACTCTGGCCTGCTTGTGCCGTGAGAGGTTTGTTTATATTGTTGCACGGTAAGTAATTCCGTTGCTGTCATATGTTGTGTTACTCTAGCCTGCTTGTGCAGTGAGAGGTTTGTTTATATTGTTGCACGGTAAGTAATTACGTTGCTGTACTATTTTGTGTTCCTCTAGCCTGCGTGTGCAGTGAGAGGTTTAATGTTGTTGCACGGTAGGTAATTCCGTTGCTGTCATATTTTGTGTTGCTCTAGCCTGTTTGTGCAGTGAGAGGTTAACTGTTTGTTGCACGGTAAGTAATTCCGTTGCTGTACTATTTTGTGTTCCTCTAGCCTGCTTGTGCAGTGAGAGGTTTAATATTGTTGCACGGTAGGTAATTCCGTTGCTGTCATATATTGTGTTCCTCTAGCCTGCTTGTGCAGGGAGGGGTTTGTTGTTGTCGCACGGTAAGTGATTACGTTGCTGTGCTATTTTGTATTCCTCTAGCCTGCTTTTGCAGTGAGAGGTTTATTGTTGAGTGTTACCTGGATTTATTTCTGAGGTGTTCTCTGTTTATTGTATAGCCTGTTTTTGGCTTTATACTTTCTGTTTCTGTGCTTTGCCCTGGGCCACTGTTCGCAGTGGTGGGACTAGCCTGCGCCCATTGTGTGTTGTCATCCGCGGGCGTGGGCCTTCATAATACTGTGTGCTTTTATTTGCCCAGGTGTGTTCATACGCTGTGGACCGCTGAAGTGCTCCTCTCTGTCGCCTCCCCGCCACGCCCTATACCCCTGTCCTCAGCTGGTGGGGCCAGTGTGCGCCTGCTAGGTGCATTCGTGTGCTGGTGCGGGCCACCTCTGTGGTTCTGTGGCACCCTAGACCGCTGTTCGCAGTCGGTTGGGCTAGTGTACGCCTGCTAGGTGCATTCGTGCGCTGGTGCGGGCCGCCGGAATACCCTGGTGGACTAATCGAGGAGGGCTCCAGGCATCAACACTGCCTAGGCTTCTTGGGCCTGCGATGGCTTCACACTGCTGCAGGATCTGCAGCGCCTCCATGAGTGCCAGTGATGGGCACAGGGAGTGCCCCATGTGTCTTGGGGCCGCACACGTCCTGGAGGACGTCGACCACCCCTGCAGCGCCGCCTGCGACCTCTCCAGGGGTGAGCGACAACGCCGGGCCGTCCTGATATGCGGCCCCGTGCATGAGGGCCGACGAGAGAGGCGACGTTCCCCTGTCCAGCCACTCCCTTTCAGCGTGGCATGGCCGTAAGCACACTCACAAGCGGGACCGACAGCGTGAGTCCCCCCACAGGCCGTCCCAGAGAGCTGCACCCATTCCGGCTAAGCGTCTGGCCGAGCGTCCGGCTGAGCGTCCTGCTGAGCGTCTGGCGACGGCTGCAGCGACCGAGGGTGGTAGCGCGGAGTCGCTCCAGATCCTCTCTGCTCTCCAGGCTCTGGCACAGAAGATGGACCGGCTGGTAGATCGCCAGGCCTCTTCTCAAGACACCCTGCCCCCTGGCCAGGAGGGCACCCTCTCATCCAGGCCTGAGAGCCATGGTGAGGAGGAGGAATGGGACAATGCGGATGTGCTATCTCTGCGCTCCCCACACAGGTGACGACCTCATGGGAGATCTGCAGACAGGCTCTACAGAGCTGGGTGACAGCCCCGTGGGGGCGGAAGAGGTCCCCGTCAGCTCCCTGATGTCACTGGTGCTGAGCGCTGCGAACATCATGGGCCTTGAGGCGCCCACACCTGCTCCGGCTCCCATGGTAGGTATCTGGGAGGGCATCCCTTGTGCTACCCCACCACCCCCCGTGCCGGTGCCGCCTGACTACACGGCAATGCTGAGGTCGTCATGGGGTAAGTTGACGCAGCGCCCGCAGTTCAATGCAGGCTGCCGCCAGCTAGCAACAGCCACGTACCCCGTGGAGACTGGACTTGGGGACATGCCACCGGTCGAGCAGTCAATGGCCGCGTTGACATCTCTGGGCCTCACTGGTGTGTCACCCAATCCACGCTGCCCCCGTAAGGAGTGCGCGAAGACGGACCGCCTGGCCACTCGTACTTTTAATGCAGCAGCACGAGCGGCCCGGATGGCCAACGCTCTGGCCATTACGCTGGCGTCGCTTCGCAAGACGCTGAGTCGGGACGACCAGGACGCCAGGGCCCTGCTGGATGCAGCTCTGTCATCCCACACCCAGCTGACACGTGATGTGGGAGACGCCATGGGTTCCGCGGTGTTGTGCCGCAGGCAGGTTTGGCTGGCACAGACCTCCCTGCCAGAGCCTATCAAGCAGGAGCTGCTGAATCGCCCAGTTGTCCCTGGGCATGTTTTCCACCCAGGATCCCAGGAGGTGCTCGACCGCGCTGAACGTGCTGCAGCGTCGAGGGAAGCTGTCCAGCATGTGTGCCGTAGGCCTGCCTCAACGGTCAGCGTTGGTCAACCGTCTGTAGGCGGTTATAGGCCGCGGCCGAGGGGTTGTATCCCACAGGCCTCTGGTGACCGGCAATTTCATTCGCCTGACCAGAGATCGGCCCCATATTCCCATTCCAGGGGTAGAGGGGGTCAACGGCGAGGCACAGGTAGGGGTGCGGGCCGCGGTGGCGGTCCCGCATAGCATTCCCGCATAGCATTCCCGCATAGCATTCCCGCATAGCATTCCATGGGTGCCCGTCAATTGTCCTTCCCAGTTGTCACGGACCTCCTGGGAGGGGATTGTCCCAGACCCTTGGGTCGTAGCCACGGTGGCTCGTGGCTGCCGATTGCAATTTCTACGCTGCCCCCTGTGTTCTCAGGGGTCAAGGTAACGTCCTACGAGACCCTTTTTTAATGTCAGTATTTGCCAAAGAGGTTCAAGAGTTGCTTCTGGGTTCTTTTATTCTTCCCGAGAGGGACGGCGGTCTTCGGCCCTTTCTCAACCTCAGGCCCTTGAATTGTTATCTCAAGGTGCTGCCCTTCAAGATGGCCCACATTTAATTCTTGGGCTTCAGTCAACCACATGAAGGCCAACCTGCAACCCCGCCAACAGGCGAAGTTCCTTGGTATCCTTCTCGACTCAGTCGGCATGGCGGCGTCTCTCACTCCGTGGAGAGCAGGCCGCTTGCTCGGCATGCTGGGTCATTTCAGTTTGGTCGGTCTTGTGATCGCTCACAGGGTCCAGAAGCTGCTGGGTTTGACGTCTGCAGCAGCAGTGGTAGTTCCTCTTGGCCTGCTGAGGGCATGCCCCCTGCTGTGCTGGTTCAATGCCTTCTGTCTTCACCCGAAGAGCGACAGGCAGGTGATGCTGCGTGTGTCCCGGACTTGCATTCGAGCCCTGCACCCTTTGAGGGACAGGGAGTTCTTTCTCAGAGGTGTCCCACTTGGGGGCCTTCCCCACAGGAGACCGGTCATTTCGGCAGACGTGTCCCTGACGGTGAGGGGCATGTGGCAGCCCCCATGGACGTTGGAGCACATAAATGTCTTCGACCTGAAGGCCATCCATCTTGCCTTGCAGAGATTCCTGCCAGTGTTACAACACCAACACGTTCTCGTGAGGACGGACAGTACTGTGGCGGTATACTACGTCAATCACCAAGGGGGAACGAGGTCCCAGCGGTGCCTCAAGGTGGCGGAGGCCTTACTGACTTGGGCATGGCCGCGGCTGTCTTCACTGAGGGCAGTGCACATCCCGAGTGTGGGGAACAGAGCAGCCGACATTCTCTCCAGGACGGGGCCACTCCCGGGGGAATGGAGATTGAGCGCGGAGGTCGTCAGCCAGATCTGGATGCGGTACGGGATCGCACAAGTGGATCTCTTTGCATCGGCGGAGACGACACACTGCCCGGAGTGGTACTCCCTCACAGGGCAGGGGGGCAGTTTGGGCCTGGATGCTCTGTCACAAGAATGGCCGACAGGCTTGTTGTATGCTTTTCCTCCACTCCCGCTCATAGCGCAGGTTCTCCGGAGGATCCAGGAGGGCCATCACTCAATCCTGCTGGTGGCTCCACGGTGGCCAGCGAGGTCTTGGTTCCCGGACCTGCTCCAGCTGTTGCAGGGTCATCCATGGCAGTTGCCATGCAGAGCGGATCTTTTGTCACAGGCAGACGGGCGGATCTGGCATCCGAACCCAGGGACCCTCTGTCTGTGGGTCTGGCCCCTGCAGGGCCCGTCGTTGAGCGGGTAGATGTGTCTGTTCAGGACACGCTAAATAATGCACTAGAGCTTGCTACGCACTCAGGTGGGGGATCTGTTCAGATTGGTGTGCTGGCATGGGCCTCGAGCCAGCGGCTTGCCCCGTGCCACCAGTTTTGCGATTCTTGCAGTCCGAATTGGATCAAGGCAAGGCGGCCAGTGCCGTGAAAGTCTATGCTTCGGCCATTTCGGCCTTTCACCAGGGTGTGGACAATGGTCCCCTTGGTAGGCATCCCTTGGTTTGCCAGTTCTTGAAGGGAGCCCGCCGGTTGCGTCCAGGTCGCACTTTGCGGGCACCGGGCTGGGATCTGCCCACGGTTTTAACGTCACTTACTGTAGGCCCGTATGAGCCTATTTTAGACGCAGATTTGCGTTCCTTGTCGCTTAAGACTGCCTTTCTCTTGGCGCTCTGTTCTGCGACACGTGTCTGTGAGCTGTGTGCTCTCTCCGTTAGTGACGACTGCCTTAGGTGGCAGGCAGGAGGTGCTAGCGTGTCAATTTGGCCGAATCCAGCTTTCCTGCCAAGGGTTCTTAACCCGCAGTCCATTAACCAGGTTCTGGAGGTGACTCAATTCCAGCCTTCTTCCACCTCACAGGCACAGCACTACAAGTTGCTGACCCTGTGCCCAGTCAGGGCCTTAAGGGCCTATCTGGCCCGTACACAGTCCTTGCGGAAAGCGCACTCTCAGCTTTCATCTGTTACGGTGCATCAAGGCAGGGGCTCCCACTCTCTAAGCAGAGACTCTCGCATTGGCTGGTGGAGGTTATTTCCCCTGCTTACAGGGCGCAGGGAATACCGGTTTCTTCTGGTACGAGGGCTCACTCTACCAGGAGTATGGCTACGTCTTGGGCTGCCCTTAGGGGTGTAGCAGCAGACGATATCTGTGCAGCGGCCTCATGGTCGACGCCATGCACTTTTACCCGTTTTTACAGGGTGGATGTCACTCGCCCGCCTCCAGTCGGCGATGCCGCCCTCATGTCCGTGACCGAGCGAGGTTTTAATCATTGATTCTGGGTTCCTCGCGACCCTTTTGGTATGTGTCATCCCTTTTTAGACCGTAGTGACGGTCAGAGTGAGGTCGAAACAGATCGTAGGTTACGAATGTAACTATGGATCTGTGAGACCGAGGGATGACCGTCACTATCCTTGTCGCTCGGACCATTCTGAGGCGTTCAGGGATAGGAGACTGACCCGGGAGCATTCTCTGCTATTTATTAACGCAAGTCGTTCTGCTTCCGGAGGTCATGGACATGACTATTTTGACATATGGTCTCGGTGATAGGCAGAACGAAGGTGATCATTCCTTTTTAGACCGTAGTGACGGTCATCCCTCGGTCTCACAGATCCATAGTTACATTCGTGACCTACGTTTTGCTTCGTCCTGAAGGGAATTATTTTCCAATAATGACCGGCGTTCTATACATTATCGCGCTTATTATACGGCTACTTGCCAAAACGAGAAAAGAAACTCATCTCAATGTGTCTTTAGCAATAACTTGGCTACCGTTTCGTGGCTTCCGCTACAACTAGCAGAGTGAACCCGTTGCCATTGGCAGCGGTCATTATACCTTCGGAGCCATAGACATATATACATATCCTATATATATCTATGTTCGGAGCGGTCATTATGCAAAAATAACTGACCGGTAGAACGTTGAGAGGCCCATTCAAAGTGAATGGGAGCTCCCTCAACATTCTAGAGAGCCGTATAATAAAGAAAAATAATGCACGTTCTAAACAGCGCATCACAATAAGAAATGTGACCAAGCAGTGGTATAAACTCTATTAATCACCAAATAAACATTACAGTTGAATTGTGATTGGAATTGAGTACTTTATCCAGCTCTGTCTACTGCTGGGAAAGCTGGGCATTGTGACAGTGATGCTGATGCAGATGTGTTGCTGTCAAATTGAATGATCAGCCAAAAAGCAGATGCATGTCAATCTGCAGAAACGGTACTGTATGTTGCAGTCCGGTCTGAGTGGGCAGCTTTTCAGCGATGATGCAGGGCTATTAGCCCTCTGGGTACGACATCATAGCAGTGATGATAGCAATAGCAGGTGCATAGCTATGCTGTGGGAACAGGCTGCTCTACTGCAGGGGAGATGCATGATAAAGGTGCATGGTAGTGATAATAGGTGCGCATGAGAATGTAGAAATGTTGATCTGTTGATCTAGTGAGAGCATTTATTGAAAGCCTACCAAGTTCTTGGAAGCAGTGTCATCTGTGTAGACAGTAGTAGTCGAACAACATTCCACTCTCAGATTTATGTTGTGTGGGATTTTCCATTCGGCAGACTGCAGAAACAGAACACATTAGAAAACAAGCACACCCCTTTAAGTTCAGGCCCACAATACACTGGCATGCACACACACACACGCACACACACATGCACACACACACACACACACACACACACACACGCACACATGCACACCGACTAATTAAAGAGACCCTATGCAACTTTTTCATAGTCATAAAATCGCGTTGTTTTGCTTGACTGACCAGTTTCATCGATAACAGTAATATTTCCTCCCGCCCCCAGTGTCCCTATCCGTTATTGCAACCTTGCAGTTTCTGCAGTAGACAATCGCTCCTTGTTTACATCTGGAAGTCAGAGACGCGTAAGGAACAAGAAGAACCACGCTTGCAATTTATGTAAGGGATAATGTATAGAACGCCGGTCATTATCGGAAAATAATTCCCGACAGGACGGACAGAACCCCGACGCGCAGCGGAGGGGTTTTGCTTCGTACTGAAGGGAATTATTTTCAGATAATGACCGGCGTTCTATACATTATCGCGCTTATTATATGGCTACTTGCCAAAACGAGAAAATCAACTTATCTCAATGTGTCTTTAGCAATGACTTGGCTACCGTTTCGTGGCTTCCGCAACAACTAGCGGAGTGAACCCGTTGCCATTGGCAGCGGTCATTATACCTTCGGAGCGGTCAATATGCAGATATAACGGACCGGTAGAACGTTGAGAGGCCCATTCAAAGTGAATGGGAGCTCCCTCAACATTCTAGAGAGCCATATAATAAATATTTATATATAGCCTATATATGTATAAATATACATGCTAAAGCTGTCGGGGAAGCTCTGCAGAGAAATGTGCAAGCATAAAACGAGTGAAAACGAAACCAGAGATGAAATCGCCAATCCTGCATAGTTCCTCTTTAAGGTGATACAATGGAGCAATGAAATGGTGTAAAACTCCCTTTTGGAGTTGAACTTGTTTCTCCAGTCACATGGTTTAAACACCTGCACAGCTTCATCCTTCACAATTGTCTTGTCATTCTTCAAATTCAAATTCAAAGATGCTTTATTGGCATGACAAACAAGACATTTATGTTGCCAAAGCAGTCAAACAAATGTATATCATAGTGTAACATTAGCACAGAATAATAATACATACACACTGTACACATATGCATACATGCACATATAGCCTACACATAAGAATACAAGTAATATACCATACTGTAAGTATGTCTATTCTCTGTAAAAAAATAAGGATATAGTCTAAGTATGTATGTGAGATAAAATAATGAAGTTACGCTAGTGTCTCTCAGCTTATGACATATCTTGCTGTTAGGGGCTGAATATCCTATGAATATCCTGAATATCTTTCATTTGCTTTATGCACATTGATAAAGTGATGCAGCTTTTACCCTGAAATGCATCATTGCATCTGCCCTTCTCACTCACAACGTCTGCCAACTTTGACCAGATGGAATACACCTCTAAAATGGAATACACCTCTGAAAGGTCTGGAATTGAACTCTGACAATAGCAGGGTCCTTCCTGTGGACAGATTTACTTTTGCAACACCAAATAAAACGTATTTCTTTACAATGTCAAATATACAGTACTGTATATTAGGATTTCTTTTAATGTATCAAATAAACAAATATTTATTCAAAAAACATAATGACAATGAGCTCTATTCCTACATTTGTGAAAGTTATGAGATAGATACACAACATTATTAATATGTCAAGACTGTCCCCCATAGAGGGAAACACTACACACCGTCACCAGATGCTACACCATACTGTATTTTTGCACAAAACCTCCCACACTGTTTACATGTTCTACACACAGCCAATTTATAGGTGTGTATTGGCAATACCTCATCTGAAAGCTATTAAAGCAACACTAAAGCACTTTTCCTCTGTTGCACGTACGCCATTTGTTTATCCACCGAATAATGACGTCCACAGACAAGGTAGAGCATGTTGCATGATTTTATGACAGTAGGATGTATTGCGACATCAAAGCAAGTCAAATTTGTGGTTTCTTAGATCTCATTTCATCGAACCACAGGCACGCTACCCGATCTGGTAAAGTTACATAGTGCGGTTATAGCCGATAGAGGGCCGCGAAGTGAATGCAGAAGTGCCGTTCACCCTGTTACAAGTTCATGAACCGCTGAAATGATTTTGGAAACATTATGTTATGGTACGAAAAACTCTTTAGTGTTGCTTTAACTCCTCCAACATCCAACTTGTGATGTGCCCTTATGCACACACATCATCAGTCTTGATTACATCAGAAACACACCCTCTAACTACAGGCAAAAAGTATACATACTTTATTGATCCCCAAGGGGAAATTCAAGGTCCCAGATGTTTAAGACACCACACACAACATACACTACAATGTAAACAGGATAATACAAAGTGAATCAACAAATCAACATGACCAAAAGAGTAGTAAAATACTAAGTTCTAAAGATAAAGATGTGCATGAGTGTAATGAGGATTGGTACTGTGATCCAGTATGACGTGTGTCAAGTTGGTAGTGCAAATAAGTCCAACAGTGCAACAGTGCAAGGTTAAAGTTACAAGACAAGTAATAAGCATATACAAATATTCTTCTATCTGAATGTGGAGCATTAATATGGCTGTTCAGTAAGATTCTAAAAGAAAAGAAATTCCAATTAAATTGGCCACTTGAGTATTTTCAGTCTGATTGGGGCATGAATCTCATGCTGATCAGAATAAATGTATTCAGTTCTCTGCATTTAACCCAATTTAACCGAATCAGTGAACACACAGCACACAGTGAACACACAGTGAGGTGAATCACACAACCCAGAGCAGTGAGCTGCCTGCCCAACCAGCGGCACGCGGGGAGCAGTGAGGGGTTAGGTGCCTTGCTCAAGGGCACTTCAGCCGTGGACTGGTCGGGGATCGAACCGGCAACCCTCAGGTTACAAGCCCGAATCCCTAACCAGTAGGCCACGGCTGCCCCCAGTTACATGTACAGTATCTTGTTTGGCTGTTTAAAGACCAGAAGTGGTAACAATGCATTGCAATTGTCAAGTTTTGCCAATGAGAAAAGTGCTAACATTGATATCATATCTCCCTATTAAAACATATCTGGTGAGTTTGTCACAACAAACCTAACGCATCATGAATGACAGTATATGAGAAGAATGTGGTATGGCCATGTTCACCACCACCACCACACCCCTGTGTTCATTACCTGCTGGCATGACCCCAGACCAGAGGTGGAAAACTCTGCCATCTCGCATGATGTGACCCAGGTGTCTTTGTTGGGAACACACCCCTACAGGCATTTCAGGTTTCTGTCAAACAATTGCTGCAAATTTGTGGCAAGGTCATATTGTCACATGCAACTTAGGTTTCTGGCAAACAAAAACAAACCAACATTGTGTTTAACCAAATTTTGCAGCAAATATGCAGCAATATCTATTGTGCACATTAGATTTGTCACCAGTTCACTGGACGGTTGGGCATTATTGGCTAAGCGTAATGGAAAACAGTAGTGAACATTGGCAAACTTCTCAATGTTGCCATAACTTTGCTGGAAGTTTGCCTCTAGCGGCCAACACTGGCAAACTTCTGGCAATATTTTCTAGTATACTCATTTGTTTCCCACCAATCACCCACAATTTGCTTTAACCATTTCATTTTTGTAAGGGCGCCAAAGATCGTATAGTTACTAAAGCCTACCTTACATTGACAGACTTTGCAAAGATTTGGAAAAGATTTTTGAAAGACTACAGTCTCAGACCCTCTCACATCTAAAGACAATTCATCCAGTTTCTAGTCACAGTCTAGTCACAGGCCAGTCTCAGATTAGGATTTTGCAAAGACTGTGGGTCACTGTTTACAAGACTGCTACAAGATTCCTTCAAATTATTTCCATTGTGCACTACATATCAACACGAACTCATATACGATAAACTACTCATATCAAAGTCATTTTTTTTCCGCGTTTCTGCAGCATTGTTTGATGTGTGACATCACTAACAGATATAGAGTTGTTCTGTCACGTAGAATAGCCGACTAATAAATTATAAGAAATGAAATAACAAATAATCATACTGTAGGCTACAGCTGTCACCTATTTTCCCCTTCCTGTTTCGTGTTCGAGCGAGGTCACTATTGTTTTTTAATGTTCATGTCACTATTTGCATGAGCCACGACTGAAAAGACTACCGATAATATCAAACATTTTGATATTGTCGTAACGGCAAAACTAGAAAAAGACTGACTCCGACGGGCTTAAAAACGTGATTTCGGAAATGTAGTCGCCGACTGTTAAAACAGACCAAAATCGTGCAATGTAAGCCAGCCTTTAGTTGATGTACCAGTTTGCAACATTGCACTGCTCAACTGCTCATGCACAAATCTGCATGGTGCTTTGGAACATCAGAGGGCACGGGTGTTAATCTTGTTTCAGTCCGCCCACTTTACTGCTCCAGTGATGTCTAGTGCAGTCATAGATTTGCAGAGTGATCTCCCTGCAAAACCTCTTCAGCCGTATTCAACTGGCATGCAGCGAGCCTGTCATCCTGAGCTTCGGTTATAACCACATCTCCTTATATGGGCAAACATGGCATCTTTGGGTCCTCCTTGTTGACCCAAACAAACCTCAGAGGTCTGTAGACTGGTATTGGGAGTCTAAGACAGGCATTGGTTTTGCTTGTCGGCCATGAGGAGAATGGAGCCTTCAGTATGTACATGTTTGCTTTTGTCTGATATCAACAATCCTTTGGTATGATTAATGTAGACTGAGTCAGTATAGCAAAGTGACTTCTAGTGCAGAACTGAGTTTGAATCTTTTTCTCAGCAAAACAAAAGTGTTGTGCCAACTAAAACTTAATTCCCTGTGACTGTCCTCCCTCATGTTTCAGACAAATGTTCCCATGCTTGGTTGCAGATGTACACTGTAATGAATTTAAACCTGCTAATCCAGGAAAGTCCCCTTTTGTTGAACCAAGCGCCTTGACATTTTTGAAAAGATGCTCTGGAGGATTTTGGTCACATGAACCACTTACAGTTTGTAGGTGACAATCAACAATGCTGGTGGGTCAGTCCACATCGGTTCAACCAAAGCGCACACACTTGCATCTCAAAAAAATCAGAAAAAAAATACCATGTGTACCTATGTTACCCGGGAGGCACTCTGTAAAATGTTTTGTGCTAAGATCAATACTTTTCAAGTAACAGCCAGTTTTACGGGGGGAGGGGGGTGTCAAATTTGTCAAATATGTAGGTGGCTCTAATTTTGCAGGCTGGTGCATAAATAGGAATAGTATGCAGTAAAATCACCACAAGTAGTCTGGATTATCCTACATGGTCATAGCAGTCCCTCAAAGTTGATAAAAATGTTATTGGAGTTCTTGGTTGGGCTCTGTTTAGGCCTTCAGATGACACATTTTTACTCAACATAGGCTCTTGTTTTTTTTCTTATTAAGATAAGTAGAAACACCCTCAGAAAAAGCAATGAAGAGAAAAGAAATTCCATTAGGGATTGAAGAGCAGACCTCACAAGTCTGATAAATGATTTTGGATCTCATATTCAGAGCACCCTAACACCTTGTGGGAATATAATATGAAGATTTTTTCTTTAATCTGCATTAACTCTTCTTTTTAAAAACACCAACTTGACTTGTTTTCTTTTTCATCTCCCACCCTGAACATGGGCAAAATGCAGCATTGAGATCTATTGAGAGATATGTTTTGTATAGAGTGCCACTAAAATCACTGAATCACTGAAATTGCAGGGTGGGGACAAAACATATTGATCTCATTGGTGCATTTTGTCCATGTTTAGGGTGGGAAATGAAAAAGAAAGATTCACATAAGACAAGTCAAATTGGTGTTTTTAAAAAGAAGAGGTAATGCAGATTAAAGAAAAAAACTTTGTATATTCCCACAAGGTGTTAGGGTGCTCTGAATATGAGATCCAAAATTATTTTTCAAACTTGTAAGGTCTGCTGTTCAGTCCCTGATGGACTTTATTTTCTCTTCATTGCTTTTTCTGAGAGTGTTTCTACTGATCTCAATAAGGGGGAAAAAAATCAAGAGCCTTTGTTGAGCAAATATGTATTCTGTAAGCCTAAACAGAGCCCAGCCAAGAACTCCAATAAAATGTTGATCAACTTTGAGGGACTGCTAGTGCAAAAACAGAGTGTCTCCTGGGTAACATAGTATTCTTTTTTCAGATTTTTTTGAGACGCAAGTGCGTGCGCTCTGATTGAACTGACGGGGAATGACCCTGGTTCAAGAATTTCAATAAATTTGTCTTCATTTGTTTGCCGCATTGCACTGCTCACAAATCTGCATGGTGCTTTGGAACATCAGAGGGCACGGGTGTTAATCTTGTTTCAGTCCGCCCACTTTACTGCTCCAGTGATGTCTAGTGCAGTCATAGATTTGCAGAGTGATCTCCCTGCAAAACCTCTTCAGCCGTTTTCAACTGGCATGCAGCGAGCCTGTCATCCTCAGCTTCGGTTATAACCACATCTCCTTATATGGGCAAACATGGCGTCTTTGGGTCCTCCTTGTTGACCCAAACAAAACTCAGAGGTCTGTAGACAGGTATTGGGAGTCTATAAAGGACAGTTTTTACTTTTCAGCCATGAAGAGAATGGAACCTTCAGTATGTACATGTTTGCTTTTGTCTGATATCAATGACCCTTTGGTATGATTAACGTCGATTGAGTTAACATCTTTTTCACAGGACAAAAAAAATGTAGTGGCAACTAAAACTTAATTCCCTGTGACTGTCCTTCCTCATGTTTCAGACACACGTACCCATGCTTGGTTGCAGATGTATACTGTAATTTATTTAAACCTGCTAATCCAGGAAAATCCCTTTTTGTTGAACCAAGCAAATTGACATTTTAGAAAAGATGCTCCGGAGGATTTAGGTCACATGAACCACTTGCAGTTTGCAGGTAGGTGACAATCAACAATGCTGGTTCAAGAAGTTGAAACCTAACTTGTCTTAGTTGATGTACCAGTTTGCAACATTGCACTGCTCACAAATCTGCATGGTGCTTTGGAATATCAGAGGGCACGGCTGTTAGTCTTTATTCAGTCCGCCCACTAGTGATGTCTAGTGCAGCCATAGATTTGCAGAGTGATCTCCCTGCAAAACCTCTTCAGCCGTATTCAACTGGCATGCAGTGAGCCCTTCACCCTGAACTTCAATTAGAACCTTATCTCCTTATATGGGCAAAACATGGCAACTTTGGGTCCTCTTTGTTGACCCAAACAAAACTCAGAGGTCAGTAGACAGGTATTGGGAGTCTATAAAGGACAGTTTTTACTTGTTAGCCATGAGGAGAATGGAACCTTTGGTATGTTTGCATTTGTCTGATATCAACAATCCTTTGGCATGATTAATATTGATTGCGTTTGCATCTTTTTCTCAGGACAACAAAAATGTAGTGGCAACTAAAACTTAGTTCTCTGTGACTCTCCTCCCTTATATTTCACACACATGTTCCCATGCTTGGTTGCAGATGTATACTGCAGCCTGCTAATCCAGGAAAGTCTCCTTTGTTAATAAGTCAAGCGACTTGACACTTTAAAAAAAGATGCTCTGGAAAATGTAGGTCACATAAATTGCAGCAGTTTGTTGGTGACAATCAACAGTTAGTTGAAACCTAATTCGTCTTAGTAGATGTACTGTACCAGTTTGCAACATTGCTCTGCTCACAAATCTGCATGGTGCTTTGGAACATCAGAGGGCACGGCTGTTAGGTTTGTTTCAGTCCGCCCACTTTACTGCCACTTTACTGTCTAGTGCAGTCATAGATTTGCAGAGTCATCTCCCTGCAAAACGTCTGCAGCCCACTTCAGCTGGCATGCAGAGAGCCCGTCACCCTGAACTTTGCTTAGAACCCTATCTCCTTATATGGGCAAAAAATGGCAACTTTGGGTCCCCTTTGTAGGCAAAACTCAGAGGTCTATAGACTGGTATTGGGAGTCTATGACAGGCACAGTTTTTGCTTGTCAGCCATGAGGAGAATAGAACCTTCAGTATGTATGTTTGCTTTTGTGTGATATCAACAACCTTTTGGAAGCACCATGGAAGCAAAATCCAGCAGTTAAACTCCTAAAAAGAGAGTGTAGGTAGACTGAAAGAAAATGGCGTCAATACAAACTTGCATAAATACAAACTCCAGATCCACTATGAAATACATAAAGAGATTCTCCGCACATATAACTCTGAAATATGCAAAGCAAGACAATCTTTCTTTTCTAACATCATCACCAGTATCAGATCAAATAACACTCGTGTTTTATTTTCCACTGTCGATAAGATAACAAATCCTCCCTTACAATTAGCGCCTGAACTTCTCTCAACTAATAAATGCAATGAGTTTTCATCTTTTTCTTAAAGGTAAAATCGACAAAATCAGACTCAACATATCTGCTAAATTACTAATTCAACACCCGGAACATCCATCTACAAATAGAGAGAAACTTACTGTAACTTGATGTCAGAGTTCATAGACTACGAAACACTTGAAAAAAACGGTACAGAATCTCACCACCTCCACATGTGGCTTAGACACTCTTTCAACAAATTTATTCAAAA
The DNA here is from genome assembly GCF_963854185.1 of Sardina pilchardus. NCBI lineage: Eukaryota > Metazoa > Chordata > Actinopteri > Clupeiformes > Clupeidae > Sardina > Sardina pilchardus. The sequence goes on along the minus strand of NC_084996.1, from coordinate 20,414,404 downwards.
CTGTTTTCCACCTTAAAGCCGTAGATGTCCTTCACATTGTAAATGCATCACTGCTGTCTGGCACTTTTCCTAAGTCACTAAAAATAGCTGTTGTAAAGCCACTGCTCAAGAAGAATAACCTGGATGCCTCCATGTTAAACGATTACCGGCCCATATCCAATCTACCTTTTATTGGCAAAATGATTGAAAAAGTAGTCTTTAGTAGTTCCTAACATCAAATGGGTATTTTTGATGACTTTCAGCCTGGTTTTCGGGCAAATCACAGCACTGAAACAGCCCTGATTAAGTCTCAATGTCTCGACACAGTCAGCATCAGTCCTAAAACATCAGTCCTAGTGCTACTGGACCCTATAGTGCAGCATTTGACACTGTTGATCACAATATTTTATTACACAGACTAGAACACTGGGCATACAGGCATAGTTATCAACTGGCTCAAATCATATCCACAAGAAAGAAGCTTCTTTGTTGCCATCGTTATCTCAACACCAACGTCCTTCACCTGTGGTGTTCCCCAGGGGTCGATCTTGGGGCCACTATTATTCAACCTCTATATGCTTTCACTTGGACAAATCATCCAAAATACAGTAATTTGATTTCATAGCATAGCTATGTAGAAGACACACAAATCTACTTAGCTCTGTTGCCAAACGACTATGGTCCCCTTGATTCTCTGTGTCAGTGTATAGAACAAATCAACACCTACAGTACATGTCTCAACATTTTCTTCAACTGAACAAAGAAAAAACTGAAGTAATTATATACGGTACAAAGGAGGAACGACTTAAGGCTGTGACAAAGACGTTTATATATTATCATGGTTAACTTCACTTGTGTGTGTCAAAGTTATGATCCACAGTTTCATATACTGTATGTGTGTTCAAAGTTATTCACAGAAACATAGAGGTGCCTCACAGGAAAGCTATGCACCTGCAAAGATAAGAAACTGGGGATGAGCAAAAGGATGAATTTAGGGAGGTTTCGACCGAAGGTCATGCTGACTTGTTTTGCTCTGCTTTGTACTCTGCTTTGCTTAATAAAAAGAACCTCTTTGTGTTGGAGAGCTCAGAGAATGTTTTGGAGAGGGGAGAATTCCTCTCAGGGCACTCTCTCCTCTTGGCGCCGGGAGTCGTTGCTAAAAACTATACTACGTTGTGGTTCTTGTGTCTTATAATATTTGGAGACATGTTCCTGACATGTTGCCACTCTCTAGGATGACTTCCTTGGAAGTGTTCTCTCCGCAGCTCCTGGCATCCCTCTCCTTTGTTTCCCCATGCCTGTTTCCATGCCATCCTGGTCTCCCTCTGGGTCGGTCAACCTCGCCTGGATCTTGTTCAGTTAAGTTTTCTGATCTGATGTACCTCCATGCACACATCCACACTTCAGATACAGAGCAAACCTCCACACATCAACACTACAAATACACATGAACAACACTCCTCACACATGTCAACAATTCTTACACACAGCAAAACTCCAAGATTACACACACACACACACACACGCGCACAGGTCTGTGTTCGTAACGAATTGGAGAATCATGTTTACTTCAAAAAATCTACAGGAGGATATGAGAAAAGTATTTTATTACATCATGTGACGAGGCAAGAATTACTCTGTTAGGAAATGTTTATTACCAGATGAACATGAAGAATGACATTATATGGAAGTGGCCTGTTTAAGATCCCCGTGGCTATATCCCACAACATGGGTGGCATCCCGTAACATAAACCCCTTATCCCACAACACATCAGCTGACTAGTCTAGTACACCTATATAATGCGTACCCGTCAACTATCTTATGACAACAGGCTGCTTAACTAGAATCTTAGCCGTAGGCTACATTTCCCCCATAACCCCTTGCATGAACGTAACACAAGCATATCCGAGCCGCGCTACAATCATATAAGTGATACACATACATGTCAAATTTGGATAGCTTAGACATGTCCTACAAAACATCTTATGTAGTATACAAATATGGCCCTTTTAATAACCAAGGAAAAAAAATCAAAGCTATCAATCAAAATTATCCTGAAAAAAGCCCAGGGTTCTAGAATACTCCATATAAGCCCATATATCATCACAGTATTTTCACATCTTCAAATGTTGAAAGGAACTTACCAGTAAAAAGTGTCAGAAAACCCCTTAGCAAATTTAAATCACAATGCCTATAGTAAGATCACAGCTGAATGAAACCGCATATTGGGCTATGATGTAAATCAGTGATGTGTAAAAGTATTGTCCTTTCATCTTTGAATATGTGTGTGTCAGATCAGGTGGTTGTGTAGCTGTGCTGTGTGTTACGTTGCATTGTGTAGCTGTTGTGTAACTGTGTTGTGTAGCTGTTGGGTAGCTGTGCTGTTGTGCTGTGTTGTGTAGCTCTAATGTAACTGTACTGTGTGTTGTGTTAAGTTGTGTAGCTGTTGGGTAGCTGTGCTGTGTGTTGTGTGTTAGATGAGCAGAGCCCTGACAGGGAGAACAGACAGGAGCAGGACCATCAGAGATGCCGTCAGACCCGAGGCCTTAGACACCCTCACAGGTGGCGGGACAAACACGTTTCTCCCCTCTGGAAAAAAAAACAAAAAAACAAATGAGATGATAGATAGCAGAATATCAAATGTTGCTAATAGGAGGTCAGTTTTCTGGTGGCCTATTCCAGTTGAGGAGGCATTCAGTAACAGAGCAGTGTGAAGTGAAAACTTTGGGTATCGATAACAGAGACAATTGCTTTAAGGTGAACAATCTGACATACTGAAACAACAGCAAAACTAGTGTCACAATGATGGTAAACATACTGTTAAAGGCATGGGCGTCTGAGCCATTATACGAGGTTGAATGTGTCCCACCCTCTTTTTATAATTGTTAGTTTTTACCCCCTCCCCCCACTTTTGCCATGCAAAAAATCAGTGCTGTTTTAAAACTGTTCGTAATATCTCCGACGTCAAATCCATTCTACTTGATTACAATGCTACAATGAAACTCCATCTCAATCTCAGGTTTTCTTTGCTACTTGCTCCTCACAGCACGCATGTACGCTCACACACATGGACAAATGAGCGGTCAAATTCTAGCTAACCGCTGGAAGAGGCTACACCAGAGGTGGACATTCCTGGTTCCAGTGAGTAAAAGTCCTTCCATATATTCTTTCTACCTGTGCACTTAACACAGGTGATGTCACTAATTATCTGATCTACCTGGCAGCTAATTAGGATGAGCTGGTTTACTAAATGGTTGGATCAAATACTTGGCAGGAGTTTTACTTTCTGAACCCGGGATGTTCTTCCTCTGGTCTACACATAGGCCTAGCTTAAAACACTTGCGGAAGCCTTCTTGTTTTGATTACAGCGGCGCTAGGTAACGTTAAATCTGTGTCAATAAAACACTGATAATATTAATGAATAGCTTTTGTGAGTGATTTATATTTGGGAAACTGCGGATAAGGGACTGCAACTGCACTGCCTAGGCTGCTGAAATGCCACAACGGCGCAGCAAATGAGCTTCGGAAACAATCTTTAAGTTCACGACATTCAGACTGGCCAAAAACGTTAATGGAAACCTCCCGAAGCTCCCAATTAGCCACTCCGGGCCTGCATTCAAAACACAAAAGAAATTAATTTAACAGATATTGCAACTGCATGCAAGGCTAACCAGGCCTATTATGAGGTTATTAAAGCTCGTTCTGAATTAGTCATTGAACCAAAAGCTTTACTTTGTTAGATAGAAGTATCCTAACAACCTGTTAAAATGTACCAGAATCGATGACCTGTCCCACCCACTTTCAAAATGTCATCAGGCATTGCTGAATTACATTTGGAACAAAGAGTACAAAAAATACAGTAAAGGAAGGACAACAATCAGTCAGTGTTGAATCATCTTTGTTTACCTTCATTGCCATTGGCCAAAACCAGAGGCCCCAGAGAGATGGAGGCGCTGTCATGGAAATCAACAGAACGACGATGCCTCTGATGGTAACCTGGGTAACAGTGCTGTAAACAGGAAGATAGATGTTGCTGGACCAGCTCAGAATATGTCCTTTTTACAACTTAGGGTCTATTTATGGTAGTTAACAGCTTCAAACTTTTGTTTAAGAGCTAAATACGGTAATTGGTGGGGTTTTCAGCTCCTTAGTCACTATGCTGCCACTACTACAATTTCCCCCTGCTGTGGTTTGCATGTGTTGAACTTACAGCTGTGCAGTCATTGTTTGCCATCAAGCACAAGTGGATGCTGCAGTGCAGGTAAACCTTGGAGGAGTTTGCATGGAAGGTGAACATCCTGAAGGAGAATCGGCCTGTTGTGCTGACCCCATTCTCCACCAGCTCCACTGTGTTGTCATTGGGGTTAGCACACCTACAGAGACAGACACACATCCAAGTGATGACAACAGCAAGCCTTATGTGTTCTGGGTTGGAAAAGGGGAGGAAGACAAATTAGGAATCCTTTCTGTAATATCAATGCCTATAATTTATAAGCTGCAGGGTTTGTGTTAAGAGCGTCGTCCGAGTAATTTATGATGAGATTTAAGCACATGTGCTTGCAGGGACCTTATTAATTTACAGGTGTGATAGTCTGGTAGTACGGAAAATAACAGGTAGTAGTTGACTGGTATTCAGCAGGTGCTTTTGTCCACATAATCACACCGTGGGTTCAGGGATTGAACCTCAGTCTGACTACTTTTTAGTGGTGGGGGAAAAAATCAATTCTGTTCAGTATCGCAATATTTTATGCACGCATATCGATACTAGAAGCTCAAAGTATCGCAATACTTAATTATAGAATTCGATTATCTATTTTACTTTTATTCGAGTCGAGTTTACTCAGGGTTTACTCTGATAACATTAAATTGCTTATTATGGCCACAAGGTGCAACTTGTTGTAGCGTTTCGTTGTGCATTCAACTGCAATTTCAAACAAAAATGGCCTCACGTTTAAAAGCGCTCCGTCTTCTTTCACTTTCACGAAAATGTGGGTGTATTTCGGTTTCAACAAAACCGAATAGTAAGGACGTTCACATGCACCATGTTATTTTCCTCATTTTTTGTAATGCCTTTGAATAATATGGGAGACGTGAATAGCAATATATCGGAGAATCGAATTGCATTACTTGTTGTATCTCAATATGTCAAGAATCGTAATAATATCGTATTGTGGCCCAAATATCGCAATAGTATCAAATCATCCCTTTTTTTGCCAATTCACCCCTACTACTACTAGTCTGTTACGTTATAGTACGGCAAACAGTAGGTGGTAGTCTGGTATTAGGGTAAAGAACAGGTGATATTCTGGTAGTAGGGTGAAGAGCAGGTGAGTCTAGCAGTAGGTGTGTTATAGGACTTCATTTCTTACTCATTTCTGATGAGGTCCCATCGGATGTGGTAGTTTGGCTGATTGACAGGAGTGGCCCAGCAGGAGTCGATCACTATGGCGATCTGGCGGCTATCTACTCCATCCACTTGAACAGCCACGTAGATCTGCTGATTCACTCTCACATTCACTCTCCCAGAGAACGCATGGGAGAATCCTGCATCTTCATAGGGAATCATACGGACATGGTAGCTTCCTTCCCCTCCTGGTAGCTTCTTAGTGATACGGCTGAAGAAACAAACACATATAGATGACTATGATGATGACTAGATGAATTCAGTTCATACGAAGTCTTATGATTGTGTTTGGTCACTGCGGTAAGGCACTGCAAACTAACATGAAGTAAAGCATGAACATGGAGTGATAGAGGGAAGAACAAACCTCTCCAGTGGGTTGATTTCTATATTCATGGAGAGGGTCTGTGTGAGGGGGTAGACACAGCTGAAGAGCAGGTTTATCTGTCTCTCTCTGCTGATGGGACCGCTAGCTGAGTTGGCCTCCCCATGGATGGAGTTCTCATAGATGAAGTGGGTGTTGTTACTCTGTTGGCCAACACACAGCACACACAGGGGTAAATGTCCGTGACAACTATGATGTTCTGTCGAATATGATATTTAGACTGTTCTTTGGAGAACTTCCAGAGGTATAAAGGTCTTTTGGCTTTGCTCACAGAACAATACCTAAAGATAATTCTACACCAAAGAAGAGCTCTGTATGTAATTGCTTATTGTACTGACTATCACCAAGATCAGTAATTATTCTTTTGGATAAAATTAATGACAGTGTTGCATTCAAATGAGGGCAAAGCTGTTGTACCCTTAGTGAGGTTCCACAAATGTGGTTGTCATTGTCGAAGAGGAACTCCACTCTGCCATCTTGGAGTGTGCCGTTGCAGCTGGGGTCATTGAGGCGGAGGGAGTCAGCCAAGAAGCCTGCCTCAAACAGCTGGCAGCGAGACAAAGACATGGTGCCTGTGCTGCTGGAACAGAACTCCTGAGAGTCTGAGAGAGAGGGTGGAGGAATATAATGACATTTAAAACACTTCTGTTTAACATGCCATGTCAACATCAGCAGCATTAATAGATCTTATGAAACCTTACCATAGCACTCAGGATGAGGTCTCGGGTGATCCTCATTGCAGAAGCAGCCACAGACTCCATCCTTCTGGCCACACCACTCATCCTCAGTGCAGTCCAGCTCTTCACAAGGGTCAACTGCAGCTGTTCAAGAATGCATGATGACACATGTTGCTTAATTGCAAAATCAAGTAATTACACAAAGCCATGGGCAATTATGTGCTTACATGATCACAGGCTCACATGCCTGATCTTTAATGCAATATCCACTGGCGTAGGTTTAGGGGGGGACGCATGGGACTAGTCCCATTCAATATTTTAAGATGACAAAATTGTCCCCCCCCAATATTTCCGCGAACTTATTTTTGCGTTCCGACGGCCAGCACGACAGTAGGCCTACAAGGCACGCCGTGATTTGATTGGCTGAAAACGCTACACGCACGGGACGCGAGAGTGTCAAAGCAGGTTAGCAGAGTCTGACTGGCAGACAAACGTGCGTGCGGGTGTCGACGATAACAGTTAGTTACCGAGACTGTCTGCCAATACATACCCCATAAAGGCCAGAGTAAAAAAAAATAACATTCCCTTTGCTCTTCAGCACGTATATGTTTGCCCGTTTTTGTACTTTGTACTGTAGATCATCTATGCCACCCAAGAGGAAACATACAAAGCTTTGCACATACAAAGGGGACATAAAGGTTTTTCACAAAGCAAATAACTATAGCCACACAAACTAGCAGTGGTAACGTTAGTGACCAGACTTTCAAATTTAGATTGTAATGTGGAAAATATTATTAACTAGTGATATTAGGCTATATGTTAACCAGGATATTGTTACAGCTAAACCTAGCGTCTGTAATATTTCAACCAAGGTTAGGAGCATTGATTAGGGGTGTGCAGCACGGATAGTGGCATAGAAGTTGCTCTATCTATCTTGATAGAATGCCAACGTTTCCTTACCAAGTCACCAAGTAGGCTTAATTAGCCTACCTTAAGTTAGAATCTTACAGTCACAATAAACAGTGGATCTGAGACATTTTCGTTTCTATATTAATTCTGTAATGTATTAGTGTGTAGCCCATGCAATGCAGAGAAATAAAAGGGAGACCACCGAATTCACAGTTTAATGAAGAACTGTCATTGCATTGCTAGACCAGTTCTGAAAGTACTTCCCTGTGGCAGTACTTTTTGCTAGTATAATGTCCATAATAATTTATGTTAATAAAATGTTGTTTGTTCAGCATTACACAGTCTCAGGTATTTATTTATTATGTCTCATACATTTATAGACATTATTCCTAAACTATGGTCTATCTAACTACTATCAAAAATGAATTACAGTCTTCCCAGTAAAAGTTCACTTCAGGGTGTCCCCCCCAAAGCTGAGACCAAACCTACGCCCTTGGCAATATCTACATTCTATTACATCTACATATCACTGTATCAGTGCAGCATGTAGTGAAAGTAATGTGAACCTGATGTACTCACAGCAATGCAGTGCAGAACGCCATTCTGGTGTGTGGAGCCCCAGCACATTGCAAGCTGTCTCATAGGCCTCCACTGCTGAGCACAGCATGCTATTGGCTGGTGTGTAGGCACAGAGATCGTACACACAGGAAGTGAAGTAGGCCTGTGGGTCAACATGTAGGTGGCACTGCTGAAATGGGCCACTGCTGTTGGTGATGATGCTGCACAGATCTGTGTATTCTGCTTCAAATACACACGTGTCGTCTCCAATTCGGTCACTGGCTCCACATCTAGGGAAGGTGACGAGAAAGAAATAAGTACTGTAATAGTAAGAAGTGTTTTGTGTGTGAAGTTTAAAGTGTACCTGGCAGCATTGCCTTTAAGATAAAGGAACAACAGCTCAGATTTTTAGGCCAGTCTGCCAAACAGTTGACATATTACACATTTTTGAGCATGAAGGTTATCTACTGTAGGCATTGTCAGTCAATTCATCCTATAGTTTGGAGTTCTAAACAAATGTATAATTTTTTCCAATAACTCTAACTCACCCAGGACTGCTTGCATCTGATTTCCAACTTTGACCGAATTCATGGTCAGTCTGGGCCAGAGTGCCATTGGGCAGAACTTTGTCATCTGCTGGGTTGCCATTGTGATTGCCACACATTCCACACACAGATTGGTGATAATCTGGACTCAGTCTGACTAGAAGTCTACTACGACCATCAAACTGGAGCACCAGCTCTCCTGAGGCATTCACAACCACAAATCCTGACTCACGAGTCAACTGCGCCAGGGAGCCAACCTGAATGCTGTTTGCATTGTTATCTTGACCATCAACCTAGAAAAAAACAGTAAACAGTTACAGGTGAGGTGGGACAGACATGGTTGCATACTGAACCTCAAAAACATGTCCTCACTGGCTGTACCCTTTTGTGCACAATCAGAGAAGTTCTGCAGTGTAAGAGGTACCTTGACTCTCCTGTTCTGCCCAATGCTGATGTGGCTTTGAACTCCTCCCTGAGAGAGCCACACATCCACAGTGGACACAAAAGACACAACCAAGTTGCCACGGTGCCTGTTAGCGGCTACTACACGGAAGGCAAGGGCATCATCACTCATGTTGCCACAGGTGTGGGTAATCTCATAAGCACAGGTGCCCTGGAGTTGGATATTTAGAACATGTTTAAAACTTGTGTTAAGTTGGTGAAAACATCTCTTTCAGGATTTAGGATCACACTTTAGGTTTCCTTCTTAGATTTCTGTACTGTTTGTTCTACCTGAAAGTGAGCCACAGCCCCATCAAAGGTGAAGTAGTGAGGGTCTCCCCAGACCGTGCAGGTTGACATTTGACCATAGCAACCCCGTCGGCCATCTTTGACTGAGCATTCCTGACTTGGAGGGCAAGAGGACTGGATACAGCGAAGGTCATTGGGGGCAAAACACTCACAGCGCTGCGAACAGTCTTGTGTCCAGAAATGTTCTCCGATCTATCAGACACAAATAACACTGAGATTTAATTTACATGCTAATAGTCATGAGTTAATAAAATCACTGTGTGTGAGACACAATGTCGGCGCCCTAGTCAGGCTCTGCTTACATCAAAGTAGAAGCCGTCATAAAGACAGCCACACTGCTCCACAGGCACACAGCGCCCCCCGCTCCTCACAAATCCATCATCGCAGAAACAGCCCTCAGCACACGTCCTGTCACAGCTGGCATCAATGCTGCTGGCACAGGTGTGCCCACACTCTGTACCACACAGATCGTAGTGGCTGTTTTCTGGACACTCCATTTCTGTTGACACGGGTATGGTTTTATTACTTTTCAGACATTTCAATCAACCAGAAGAATCAAACCACAAATGTAATCAGTGTAAGTCGGGTCCTAGAGACTTACGGCATGTGGAGTTTTGTCTCCAGGGGTAAACAATGACATTTCTCTCTTGGCATGCACTGACGTATGCTTCCATTGCACGACAGAGGACCTCGTCTCTCTCGCCAGACAAGCACACGTCAAACACACAGTCGTTGAAGAATTGCTGGGGGTCCACATGGGAATGGCAGAAGCTCAGTGGTCCATTGCTAGCTCTGAGTAGCTCACACATGGCACGGGCTCTCCAGTCGTCTTGACACACTGGACAGGAGTTTCCACATCCTCCAGTACAGGGAATGCCATCATCAACCTTCCAGTAGTCCCCAAACTCAGAGACAGGGAGGGCAACAGAGCCTGAACTGCCGTTATGGACCGTGAAGTCATCACCCTGGAAGCCGTTGAAGTTACCACACAAACCGCATGTAGCTCCACTGTAGTTGGATGGTACTGTGATGTCCAACACCCACCGGCCGTCATAACTGACAGTTAGACCAAAGTCTGTTTTCACAAACGTGTGAAGCCCATTGGCATACACTGACACTCTTCCTTGATCTAGAACAATTGGCAAGTTTCTTGTCTCCCCATTCACCTGAAGTCAGAGTTATATATTTTGTGAGACAGGATTTTACTTGTGCATTTATAATTTAGCTGGACAAAGGGTTATACCAAACAGATGCAGGTGGTTAATAATAAAGCAAGAAGAGAATCTGTTGTTCCACAGGGCTACTTATTGTTTTTACAAAACAAACTGGTTTGGCAAACTTCAAGTACATGAGTGGTCACCCAAGTGGCTGTTTCAGAAATTGGGTCTCTCATTATGGGCAAAGAACACCACATAATAGCTATAGATGATTAAAAATTAATCTGAATTTGACCCTCACCTTCACAGTCCCCTGGTTGTATTTTGAGATGTACACGAGATGTCCAGACACATTGACGTAGACAGCCACAGTGATGGAGACCTGCAGACCATTCCATGCCTCGTTCCTCGCCTCCACCTGAAAGTGAGGTAGATCTTGTGTTCCATTGCAAACTGATGCCAGGACGTAACGACAAGAGCCCTGGAAGTCAAAGGTGCGTCTGTCGAAGGAGGTGTAGTGTGGGTCTCCAGAGGCCGAGCAGGTGGCCTCAGGTTTGGGATGGCAGCCATACTGTCCATCCACGACTCGACAAGACTCCTGAGCACCACAAGAAGAGGCGGTGCAATGTGACTGCCCAGTAATGCCATTACACTGGCACAGGAACTGGCACTCCTCACCGTACCAGTAGCGCTCTCCACTCTGTCTGTAACGCCCGCCGTGGTGGCAGCCACAACCCGTGGGTGGCACACAGCGATCCCCACTCAGGAGGAACCCGTCATTACACTGGCACCCCTCCTGGCACTGCTGGGTGCACAGGAAGGGGAAAGACAGGCTTGGGCAGGAAGCTGGGCAGGACGTACCACATAGCTCATAATGGCTGTTAGTTGGGCAGGTTGCATCTATAACAAGGAATGGCAGATCAGTTCTATTTCAAACTATTTATTTTCCTACATATTTATTATAATATGTTTTAAAAAAAATAATTTCACTCCCTTACCACAGTTAGTAATGTTCCTCCATTCCCCAACTGTGATGCCACTCTGTTGGCAAAGCAGCGCGTATCCACGCAGTGCTTCGCACAGTCCCTCTAGAGCACCTTGCGTCCTCACTAGAGTCTGGACACAGTCTTCAATTCGGCTCCAGGGGTCAAGACTTGCTTGGCACTGGCCAAAAGGCCCATGTGCCCATCCCATGATGCCGCAGAGGTCCCTAAACTGGCTGGTGTTCTGGTAGTGTCCGGGTTCCCAGACCTGAGGTTCTACACAATGTGTTGACAGGGAGCCATCTCTCCAGCTATCCCCAAACTGCTGAGAATCGTTGAGGGGAATTCCAATAGGGGAGAAGAAGTCGTCATGAAGGTCTCCATTCAGATTTCCACACAGGCCTCCTAGAGTGCCGTTGTAGTTGCCTGGAGCGGTGATGCGGATGACGTGTGGCCAGTCAGCTCTCACCAACACTCCGAAGTTGGTCTCTATGACAACACCCTTTACACTGCTGTGGTAGATGTGAATATGACCGGGGCTGACGCTGAACGGAAGGCCCACAGTTTGCCCATCGACCTGATGGGAGAGCATTAGGTTTATACTTACAGATGTGTATCATGGTATTGGAAGTGTGAAACGTTTTTGTATCAGACACACTATTTATATATCTCTATTTCTTTTAAAGGAACACTCCACTGTTTTTTCATATTAAACTACATTACCTCTCACGTTTCAATGCGAGCACTCATTGGCTCTGGTGCGCTGCGCTACTTTGATAGCGCTTAGCTAGCCCAGTTCATTCATTAAGATCCAAACAGAAATGAAGTTAGAAGCGACCAGGTATGTATCAACTCATCTTAGTTAAGGGAATAACGTAGTTTAATTGAAAAAACGGTGGAGTGTTCCTTTAAGTGTGTAAACATAGATCCTGTACCTTAGTTGTGCCCCCCTCTCCCATCTCCACCGAGACTTGTGTTCCTTCTGCTTCAAACTTCAGATGTCTGAGAAAATCTCTTGGGCCTGTGGGAACTTTCTCAACAGTTACTTGAAAGTGAGGTAATAGTGATTGTCCCCTGACCCTAGCCAGTGTCAGACTACAGGCACCTGGGTAGTTGAAGGTCTGTCCATCAAAAGTGCGGTAGGACCCAAAGCCCTCCACCCAGCAGGTGGAGTAGCTGACAGGTCTGCAGCCCCGCACACCACCATGGACCCCACACACCTCAAGCTCACTGCAGCTGTGTGCCTGGCAGGTCATTGACCCTTGAGTACAGTGGCAACGCCTCCCACAGTCCTGGTCTAGCACCACTGTCTCCCCAGCTGTGTAGTACCGCCCCTCGAAGGTGCAGCCACAGTCATTCTGCCGAACACATTCCCCACCGCTTAGGACATAGCCAGCATTGCAGATGCAGCTCTCCTGGTTGGGCAGAGGGCAATTCTGGGGGGCGTTGAGGTTGCTGCAGGTTGCAGGGCACCCAGTTCCTTGAGACTCAAAGTGACTGTTGGCTGGACAGGGGATTTCTGTGGAAGCAGAAAGCAGCAAGAAAAATGCATTAAATTCCTGTCAAAACCACCTTTACAACATGAAGTGTTTACTGGTTACAGAAGCAGCACCCACCACAGAATCCCTGGCTTCTCCACTGGCCCAACTGGATGCCCTCTTGTTGGCACTGGGCAGCGTACACATTGAGTGCTTGGCAGAGAATGGGCTGGTAGCCATCGCCCACACACAGATCATACACACAGTTTTCTACAAAGTTCTGTGGAGACACCCTTGAGTGGCAGGAAGCAAACGGACCGACACTGTTGCTTAAGACACCACAGTGGGCTGTGTTTCCATAAAGAGTCGTTTGACTATGGGTACAGGCAGCACAAGCAAGTCCTGCACATCTCACGTCCTGGCAGCTAGGGTCAGTGTCCCCTTCCGCCTTCCAGCTGTTGGCAAACTCCACGTCTGAGCTCACAAGCTGTCCACCACGGGTTCTGAAGTCATCTTGAGGGTGGTGGTTGAAGTTGCCACATAGGCCGCAGGTTGCGTTCTGGTACTCATAGGGTACTGAGATTCTGACATAGTGATTGGCATCGTAGGTGACCAGCAGGCCAAAGTCTGTACTCACAGCCACAGAGAAACCTGATTGGTAGACTCGGATGGACCCATGTCGGAGGGTAAAAGGGGTCGATACAAAGCTTCCATTCACCTGAAGGAGATGGCAACTATTAACACTGGGCCAATTGGAAGAGAACAGTTTGAACTTTGTTTGAAAATTGTGAATTTGATGCCTGAGAACATTTAGTTTGTATTATTGTGGTACTTACCATTGCTTGGTAATGATGGTCTTTAACAAGTTCAATTTCCTCATCATAGACCCACACTCTTACAAGACGAGTCCAAGACACATGTGTGCTGCCCCGATGTTCATTCTTCCCTTCAATCCGGTAGTACGGCAGTCCATTGCCACAAGCCTTGCAGACATTTCAGTGAAAATATTAAGTCTTAAGCTCCCAAGCAATAAAAACATCTAAATAAAGAAACTTAATGAACCCATATTTTTAAAGGCAGTTCAAGTGTAATACCTCTGAGAGGACGTATGTGCAGGTTCCCTGGAAGTGAAAGACTTTCCCGTCAAAGGTGTAGTAGTGGGGGTCTCCAGAGATGGTGCAGGTGCGGCGCTGAATATTCTGGCAGGAGTACTGGAAGGATGCTGGACGACACGCCTGGGAGAAGCTGCAGGGCTGCTGCTGGCACTGGAGGAGGTCTCCACTGACGCAGGTGCATCTCTGCTGACAGGTGCCATCTCTCCAGAAAGAGTCCCCCACCTGCACAGGTAAACCTAAGAGATGTCTCTGTATCAGTTTTGTTAAAGATCACATTGGCATTCTGTGTTGGTCAAAATATCAGAAGGAAGATCCCTACCACAATAGTATCACAATAGTTTTCAACCCTTTTTTCAATCGAAAAAAAACTATTCAAAGTGTCCCATTTGTTCTGTGTGCGTGTTGTTTGTTGAGGGCACAATATTGCATAATAGCTTTGCTTTGATATTTTAGCAACAGCTTCTGAGCTTGTGTGATGGAGGCAAATTGTGCAAAGCAGAAACAAACTTTCCAAACCAGGGTCCTCATTTATAGAATGTTCTTACAAACAGATATGATCTTAGAGATTGAGTATGCTCAAATCCATCCATAATAGCCCAAGTAGGATAATAGGCCTATTGGAAAAAGCATGATGCCAATCTCTAGCTATGGTAAAGGGTATGTGATGATGTGGGGCTATTTTAATTCCAACGGCCAAGGGAACTTTATCAGGATGCATAATATCCTGGATCCATAAATAGCTGGCCTTTAAAAATAAAAATCTGCCTGCCCCTATGTTAACCCTACAGTATGTGTTAAATTCCCATAGGGTTACATAGGGGGTCAAATACTTTCTTCACCCTAGCACTTAGGAAGAACATTTATTTATTTACGATACATTCTTCAATCACAAAAAAAAATTGGTGTACCTCGCGGTTTTATTTTTATTAAACCGCCATGAATTTTATATTCCTCTTTTTAGGCAACTTTAGCATGGTATCAAATACATTTTCTCCCCACTGTGTGTGTGTGTGTGTGTGTGTGTGTGTGTGTGTGTGTGTGTGTGTGTGTGTGCATATATTGTTATATATATGCTTATCTTTGTTATATATATATATATATATATACGTATATATATATATATATATATATATATATATTGTAGCGGCCATATGCCTAGCCTGTTCCGTATGTGAGTCTGTGTGGGGTTTTGGTATCCACCCGCGGTGTGTGGGTCACGTGAGTGCAGGGTGTGGGAACCAATTAACCAATATAGGCACCTGGGCACTGGTAGTGCAGTATTGGAGAGGGGCTCAGTAGGGAGAGCACACTTTTCGTTGACCGTATCAATTTTGTACCATCGTTTATGTTTTACTGTCCCACTGGCACTAGCACTGGCACTTTGGATAACATTTTTACGATACATTTTTGGATGTTTTTAATCTTTGCTAATAAAGGAAAGAACGAACAAGATTGTTTGCGCGTCAGCGTCGCTCCCTCCCTGTGCTCCTCGGTGGCCTATGTAGCCACCGCAACAATGTCAACGAAAACGTGCAGCTAGTTAGTAGCCCAACAAGTATCGCCTCTCGAACGTTCTTTGTGGATTAAGCCGACAGGCCTACGGCTGAAGAAGGAGATTGGGTTTTCTGTCTAACGCTGTCGGAAACAGGAACAGTTGGATATATGGACAAAGAACTTCAAGTCCAAGGATTACAGCAACGCGAACTCCAGACTGGTAGGCCTATAAAACCCACTTTATTCAAGCTGTGCATTGGCTAACGCCGTTCTGCTGATTAGTGGTGAGTCCGCTGGAGAGCTACAGCCTGCCTGAGAAGTTTGTGGATGTGTTGAACTATTAAAACGTAAAATTGACTTTAGAGCTGAACTTGTTGTGGCTACCGCTATACTGCAAACAAATGAACTGTCGACCAACGGCAACATGAGTGAACAAGGCGATTCCAGCGAAAACGTTTCTGATGCAGTGCTTGCTAAACGTGAAATAAAACCCACTGAAAAAGCATTAGCATTACAAATTGAAAATCTTCAAAAGGATCGCAAAAAACATGTAGATAAAATCAAAGCGTTGATTCCAGCAATGAAAGAACTTATGAAACGAAACGAAAATGCACCACAGGTGAAAACTAAGTTGCCAACTCTAACACAATTATATAAATCTGCCGTTGAGTTTCACGATTCTTTAATTCCTTTATTGCCTGACGATAGGAAAACAACTCACAATGAATGGTTTTCAAGCATAAAAAGCTATACCAGCGCATTTAAAGATGACGTGCTGATGTGGTTAAATGAACATGAAAAGACTCGTGATTCTGTTGAAACAATCCCTACTTTGGTTACAAATGACGGCGTCGCAAGTGTGCCTCAAATGAGTAATGCATCTCAGGAAAATGATGTTGATCAGGTGAAAATCAATTCTAATCCTGTTGAAACAATGTATGCCTCTGCTACAAATGACTGTGTTGCAAGTGTGCCTCAATTAAGCAATGTGTCTCAAGGAAATCATTTTTGTCAGGCGCAAGCAAAGACAGTAGACCATGACATAGGCCTACATAGGCCTATAGACCTAACGTTACAGGATGACGTGCAACCAGAAGACAGCATATCAAATGTGCCAAGTAGACGCTCTGTACACGGTTCACAAAGGAGTTTCACATCAAGCACCTCTTCTGCCCGTATAAAAGCTGAAGCTGACCTGGCGGCATTGATGGCACGGCAAAGGATGATACAAGCAAAACACGCACTTGAAGAGGAAGAAGAGCAGTTAAGGAGACGGAAAGAGAGACTTAAGCTGGATGAGGAGATTGCTGCACATATGGCTAAAGTAAGCGTGTTTAAATCTGCTAGTGTGACCAGTGGGAGCACTTCTAAACGGTTAAAACCTAAGGATTCATATTCAAGACGAATTCAAGTAAACCCACTGAATGCAAATGCGGCCTCATTCCTCCCTTGGACATCTAAGCCACCGAAAGTGGTCATGCAGGCCACAAACAGGAGTGGCGACCCAGCCACCAGGACAAAAATCAAAATGGTCAACCGAGACTCGAGTTCAGTTCTCTTTCTCAGAAAACGACAAGCCGCAGCCAAATCCTCACATTGGCCCACATGATCAGTCACAGAGCATGAACCAACGCACATGCAATGCTGAAAGTCTGCTGGACAACACTGGTCAAAGTACAGTTTTTGATCTCGTGAACAAGCAAAACGTAATAACCACGTTACTGATGCAACAACAGCAAGCATCCTCTCTGCCAAAGAGAGAAATTCAAGTTTTTGAAGGCGACCCACTACAGTATCATTCCTTTATGAGGGCCTTTGAGAATGGAATTGAAAGTAAGTCGGATAGCTACAGCGACTGTTTATATTTTCTTGAACAGTTTACTAGAGGGCGCCCAAGAGAACTGGTGAGAAGTTGTCTGTATGCTGATCCTGAGAGAGGATACGTTCAAGCAAAAGGGCTGTTGCAAGAACATTTTGGCAACGAGCAGTCCATTTCGGCTGCTTATATGGAAAGGGCTCTACAATGGTCTCCAATTAAGACAGAGGATGTTAAGGCGCTGCAAGATTACAGTCTCTTTCTCCGAGGTTGCTGTAATATGATGAACGATGTACAATACATGTATGAATTGGATGTGCCAGCTAACATGCTTGCCATCATAAGAAAGTTGCCTTATAAACTAAGAGATCGCTGGAGAACAGTAGCCTGTGAGATACAGGAAAGACGCCGCCAAAGGGCCGTTTTTAGTGACCTTGTTCATTTTATTGAAAGACAAGCAAAAATTGTAAATGATCCAATATTTGGAAAGATTCAAGACTCCTCGCCAACGTCCAGTAAGGGGCTGGACCAAATCTACTCTGCCCCCCGGGCTCGACCCAGTAGAAGTAGTTTTGCGACGACTGTCAATACTGTTGAAACAAGGGAAAGGACTCCAGATAACGACCCACCCATGAAGGCCTGTCTGTTTTGCGGAAGTGGACACACATTGGACTTGTGCCCCCAACTGAATAAAAGGTCGCACGGAGAAAAGATCGCCTTCTTAAAGGAAAAGGGTGTTTGTTTTGCTTGCCTGTGTAGAGGTCACATAAGTAAGGATTGTAGGAAGCGTCTGTCCTGTGATGCATGTAGTTTGAGGCACCCTACAATACTTCACATACAATCAAATGAAAGGCAAAACGAATCCGGGACTGAGGCATTATGTGCTGCAGTGAGCAAAACCTTTGTGTCCAGTGGTTTGACTGGGGCTGGTGAAAGTGAATGTAAACTTCCCATAGTGCCGGTGCAGATTAAGTCCAACAAAAGTGACAAAATTCTGACAACTTATGCCTTTTTAGATCAAGGCAGCACGGCCGTCTTCTGCACTGTCAACTTGATGAATAAACTCAACCTCTCAGGGAAGAAGAGACATATTCTGTTAAGAACAATGGGTCAAGAGAAGGTCACTGACAGTTATGTTGTCACTGGGCTAGAGGTGGCTGGTCTGGATAGCGATGTGTTCTGCCAATTACCTTGTACTTTCACGCAGCAAAAAATGCCTGTCAATGGAAATAACATCCCACGTCAGACTGATATCGAAAGATGGCCTCACTTGAGGCACGTCACCTTACCACAAATCAACTCTGAAGTTGAACTGTTAATAGGCACTAATGTGCCAAGGGCTCTGGAACCCCTAGAGGTGATTCGCAGCATTGATGACGGACCCTACGCCATCAAGACCATTCTGGGATGGACCGTCAATGGACCACTTGGAGGAGATGGCGGCGATCTCGGCACAGCAACGGTTAACCGAATCTCCGTTGTGAATCTTGATGAACCTTGGCAGCAGCAGTTTAAGACTGACTTTCCAGAGTGCAGCCATGATGAACAGCAAGGCTTGTCAAGAGAAGATCAAAGATTTACGAAGCTTGTAAAAGACTCTGCTAAGCTGGTGGATGGTCATTATCAGATCGCTTTGCCCTTGAGAGATGGTCAAGTAAGCATGCCAAACAGGAAGGATGTAGAACATCGTACTGTAAGGCTACGAAGGAGATTCAAGAAAGACGTGTCTTTTCGGGAACAGTATAAAGACTTCATGAATGACATTGTCTTAAAAGGATATGCAGAACAAGTACCTAAAGAAGAGCTGATTCGCGAATTGGTGGACTTAAGAATGAATCTCTTCGGCGCAACTTCATCGCCGAGTCGTGCCAACTTTGCTTTGAGGAAATGTGCAGAAGATAACGCACATAAGATCACGGTGCAAGAAAGGCCTCCAACGAGAAGGGACATCCTCTCCATTGTGAGTTCAATTTACGATCCTTTAGGAATCCTGAGTCCTATCGTCCTTACTGCTAGGATCATTCTGCAGCAGCTGTGTAAAAAGGGGCTTGGTTGGGACGATCCTATACCATCGTCAGCTGCATTGGAATGGACACAGTGGCTTGAAGAGCTTAGCCATTTAGAACAGTTCTACACTAAAAGACGCTTGAAACCACCAGACTTTGGAGAAATAATCACAGCACAGTTACATCCTTTTGCAGATGCAAGTGAGGATGGCTATGGTGTTGTAATCCACCTGCTCTTGCAGAATGTACGTTCCGAGCTGCATAGTTCCCTGTCAAAGAGGTCTTGTCCGAAGGGTTCAGATTAAGACCAAGACTAACTTCATAGACAGACCAATGACAAAGTTGTGTCTTTTGCAAGGAGGCCGAAGCCTGAAGATCTTGTTTTTGTTCTGACCATATAACTGACATGACTGACCATACTTTATTCACTTAGGACAGAGAGTGGTGGTAAAGACTACTCTGACGGGCTATGTGCTTGAACCTCTGGCCCAGACTGACTTTGACCTGTCAAGAAGAGGACACATTCCGCAGGAGTTGGAGTATGTTTACATGGACGTTATGTGTTGTGTGTAATTATTACATTGGTACATGGTTGTAATAATTAGGGGCTGGAATGTAGCGGCCATATGCCTAGCCT
The DNA here is from genome assembly GCF_963854185.1 of Sardina pilchardus. Classification (NCBI taxonomy): domain Eukaryota; kingdom Metazoa; phylum Chordata; class Actinopteri; order Clupeiformes; family Clupeidae; genus Sardina; species Sardina pilchardus. The sequence continues at coordinate 20,394,513 of NC_084996.1, read as the reverse complement.
GTTCCGTATGTGAGTCTGTGTGGGGTTTTGGTATCCACCCGCGGTGTGTGGGTCACGTGAGTGCAGGGTGTGGGAACCAATTAACCAATATAGGCACCTGGGCACTGGTAGTGCAGTATTGGAGAGGGGCTCAGTAGGGAGAGCACACTTTTCGTTGACCGTATCAATTTTGTACCATCGTTTATGTTTTACTGTCCCACTGGCACTAGCACTGGCACTTTGGATAACATTTTTACGATACATTTTTGGATGTTTTTAATCTTTGCTAATAAAGGAAAGAACGAACAAGATTGTTTGCGCGTCAGCGTCGCTCCCTCCCTGTGCTCCTCGGTGGCCTATGTAGCCACCGCAACATATATATAACATATAACAAAGGCCTACTGTACTCTACCATTATAGTGATTGAGCAATTCTTACAGCTGATACAGCTGAGTTTGTGTTATCATCAGTCTAATATTGACAGTAAAATGTCCAATTGCGCTCGGTTAGGAGAGGCAAATTACATGTGCACTCATGATATTCCCAGCTCCGCAACAAATTTAAGCAATACAATTTTATATCATCCATACACAACCAAGGGATTGATTTATCTTCTGAATGCAGGGCCTTGGATCTTCATAGTTACGAGTGTGCTTGCTTGCTTTATGACTGGTGGCAGGGCTCTAGATCAGATGACAATAATGATAATGTGATAATGTAGGTAGGCTGAAATATAAAGATCAATAAAAGGTAGGCCCAAAGGCAAAGCAAACGATAAAGGACAATGTCTAGGACATGTCTGACCAGTGGACATTCTTGAAAGAAACATCTCAAAGATATAACAGCTTACTACTTCTATGGCCTACTAACACAGCAAAAACATAGCCTATCCTAAAAGAAACGTTACACCTACATGATGTATCACACTTATAATTTGATCCGCTGTTGTATAGGCTATCAGCATTTTATAACACTTGGTCATACTGGTAACGCACTGTACCATAATGTAGACCTAAAGAATTGTGCAGTAGAGATCTTTTGGTCATAAGGTAGCCTATTATTTTCTCCTACCAAATTGAACTAAAACAATTTTGATTCTCCACATTACTTACTGCAAGCAGAAAGAATGAAAGAAAGCACAACGGACAATGGACATTGGACATGGATGCATAAGATCTCTTTCCAGAAAGTGCTGCTTGGAAAACCATAAGTTAAGCTATACCAACCGACAGCACACATAGGCTAGTTAACATCAGATGGCACAGCCCTCATCAAAAAGGTCTATAGGATTCTGGAAACAAGAAAACAATGCTAGTTTGCAAAAAGAAAATCTGATCACCATTGTATTCACAGCCTTGTGGTCCATCATCAACCTGGAAGGCCCAGCGGCCTGGCCTGTTGACATTGCTAGTGTGCCTTATATTGGAGATGTTGCTCATGAAGGATCCAGGGATTGAGAAATGATGCGTTGAGTTGATGGTGTCATAGCCAGCCTGTTCATCAAAAAGAAAAGAGTTGAGGAGAAGTACATCAATTTTCAAGTTTTACTATTCTATATCCTTGACCAGGTCTGAATTTGTGAAAAATAAATGAGACATTTAAAGGTTTTTGAAAATGCTTGAATTTGATAATGCTTGAATTTAGATATTGGTGTTAGAGAAGGCAAAACAGCACAGTACCATTGGGTTGAACCTGTAACTGTTCTCTGATCATCAAAAGCTGTGGGAGCGCAAGCTGAAGGCTCAGAGTGACCAGCCGCCAAGACCTTAGACATTCTTACTACGGAACTTTTCTTGTGTGGTGTAAAAATGTAAATAACTTGTAGGACATTTGTCAGTTGTGAGTTTTTGTTTTCCTTTAATTCTCATTAATTTCTGTATTTACCTTTGAGGGATTATTTCTCTAAATGAGTCTGTACTTTTTAGTTATTATGTTCTAGTTATTGTCCTTTCTAGAGGTTTTTAGATCTTTGCGAGATTTTTGCATGTGTGGTCTGCTCACCTGAACTAGATGGCGTGTTGGAGCAATGGCACCATAATTCATGAGAACAAATGATGAATTATTTCCTCCTGAGATAAGAACCACTTGGAATGAGGCTTCCTATGATAATGAGACAACAGTAAGATAGTAAAGTAATGAATAATATCATCAAGTAATTTTATTTTAAAACAAACCTTTGACAAATAAGCCTAATGTGTCATTTATCCCAGATGATGAACTGATGACATTTGAGTATGTATGCAGGCTGAAACATTTTTAGAAAAAATACTGACTGTTCCTGACTTCTCATAATATTCCACTTTGTCCCATGTAGCAACAAAGACCCAGGAAGCTGAGAAGTTAGACCCAGGGAAGTACTGATTAATGTCAGTAGTGGCTTGCTGGAGAACACTGCCATTGGTATACTGCTGGTAGGATATGTTTCCTTTGCGGGTGTTGTCGATGTCTGTCCAGAATGGGGCAATGATGCTGTAGCGTGCATAAGCAGGAAATTGGTATGGACCATACCATGCATAATCAAAAGTGAGAAATCCGTTGTTGTTAACCTGAAGTAAAAATTGATTCATTAGTGAGAGAAAGTCCAAGCTCAAATAGAAACAATTGTAGATTGAATGCTGTATCGTTTGTTTTTGTCTTTTTAGATGATTTTCAGATGATTTTCATAGGTTTACCTTAAAAGTGCTCTAGGCACAGTTGGGTAACATAACTTTTCTTGATGTTTCAAACATAACAGAGAGCTATAGCTTGGCCCTCCTTCACCCTCCCTCCTGTGCAACTGAAACTCTTTTGAATGAACATTTCGTTGTGATTGGCTTGAAAAGTTTGTTAGGTTTCCTGGACCAGGCTGTTTTTCTTGCCATTTGTGGAGCCTGGGCTGTCTACTGTGATTTGGGGTTTACAGGCTTTACACAATGACAGAGGTAGTCTGGAAAGCCAGCCCGAACTTAGACACTTTCACACATTTTTTGAAGGCGGTCTGGGAAAGCCTCTATGAAAACTTGAAAATTGTGCGGACCAATGTAATTGTCCAGGCGGGCTTTATACAATGATTGACAGATGATCAAATGTGCCAATTTATTCAAGTAACCTGAGCACGCTGTGGTTGTTTGCAATAAAAAGTTTGTCACTAGAGAAGCCAGTACCTCAAGGAATTTGCCATGCTCTGATCACAATAATTAGCCTATTTTATACAGTCTAATGAACACAAATTCTACCAATCCCAGCAAATTCTGGGCAACCTTGCAATTTTGTCCAAACACTGCAACTTTTCCGCAAATATGATAAATCATCACAGTTTCCCAGTGAAATTTCACTTACCACAGCAGCCCCTCACACAGAATACTGAACCAGAAGCCACACTCACTTCTGCAGGCAGAGGCCGCCCTATAAATTGTTCGTCCTTCTGCAGTTTTGATGTCAATACATAGAAGGCTAATATTAATGATCTACCACTTGCATCTCAACCTGGTGTTGCTAACTGTACTAGGCTATGAAAACAAGTTCATGTAGGACTTCTTGGTTTACTGACATTTCAGTAGGCTATGCAACCTACACTTTTACATGTGGGGATGCCCTTGTTAGCTCATGTCATGTATAGGGTTGGGTATCGAGAATTGAGAATCGATAGGAACCGGAACTAGCTTTCCAATTCTCCCGGAATCGTTCAAAAGTTACAATTTCAATTCCGAGTTTCGATTCCCAGTCTGCGAACCGGAAGAAGAAGCCGCTTAACACCAACGAAGAAGGTGTTTGCATAACCGAGCTGAGGCAACAAGACGACAGTTCATAGATTTGATATTTATATTGTAGTTGAAAAAAGTTCATAAAAAGGAAAAAGTTCATAGAATTAAAATTGATGGAGAAGATCAGACTGTCATTCAGGGGTGCGTTTCTAGAAAGCGTCGTATGCTAACTTGCGTCGCAAACTTGGGAGCTCGCTCCGTCGTTCTTGGATTTTACCCAGGGAGCAAAACCCCCTTTTTTAGGGTAATCAGACATGGGCTGCTGTAAAAGGTTGTCATGCAAAAATAAAATCTAGGATGTCCCAGGATCACAACCTGGGTGGCCAACCCGGTCAATAAGCTGCTGTTTGTGTGTTATCGCCCTTTTTATGCCCCATTATAAGTCTATGGACGAATATATTATGGGGTGAATAGGGTAAAAATTTTAACAAATAGATATTCCCACAAAAATTCCTTAGATGATTACTCACTGTAAGATAATACTTTTTTGTATTGCAAGTTTTCTGAAATAAATATACATTTATGTAGATGAACCATTATCAAATGAAATATGCACGAATTTGCATACATTTATAGCCTTGGGCTTGGGGGGCTTAAAGTGCACCTCTATCAACCAAACAAACTTTTGGTGAAAGGTCCGGCTATGCTGCATATAAAAATGAATGTTAACATGGGACAATATTGGGTTACACTAACCTAAAGCTACATGGGTGTACATTGAGAATCAATGCATTACAATGCAATGCAAATACTATAGAGAGATTCATTGTCAAATGTTGTGGAAGAAGGTGAGACTTGTCTCAGCACATATTAAATCATATCTACAGGGTGTAAGATCCTAGAAAATATATAGGTTAGGCTCAGCCTAGGCTGTTTCTTACTGTATTTACCCATAAGGTACAGGCCAAACTTTTGATAATTAGGCTATTGCGTACATTTAAGTGTATGATGCCTCATTTACATATTTGTACATGATATTTAAAAAAAATTGCAATACAAAAAAGTATTGCCTTAATGTAAATAATCATCTGAGGAATTTTTGTTGGGTTATCTATTTGTTGTCTATTTTTACCCTATTCACCCCATAATATATTCGTCCATAGACTTATAATGGGGCATAAAAAGGGCGATAACACACAAACAGCAGCTTATTGACCAGGTTGGCCACCCAGGTTGTGATCCTGGGACATCCTAGATTTTATTTTTGCATGACAACCTTTTACAGCAGCCCATGTCTGTAAAACCCCATTTGCCCCCTGGGTATTTGGTGTTTCTAGAAAAGGTAGTTCAAACTCTCAATCGCAAACAAGGACGCAAAGTTTGGTCGTTTGAGCGACTGCCCCTGGGCAGTCGCACCTGTGGCGTACCTTGGGAGTTCCAGTTGGTGATGTCGTCAGTGTCAGGATCGCCTGACCACAAATCACAAGCACCTAACCAAAATTCACAAAGTTGTTGTTTTTCTCGTGGCTCAAAGATTGCGCTATGCTGTAGGCGAATATAAATGAAAAAAATGACTTCCCTGTTGGGCTCATTCTTGCTACTTGTGTTACTTTGCGTTAATTTGCGTGTTGGTTTGCGTTTTGGTAGGCTACTACTATGGTGTTTATAAACCATCTTAGTAGGCACCACGGTCATTAGTACAATGGTTAAGGCAGATGACTTAAAAACTAAATGTTGCAGGTTCTAATCGCATGGTAGTCGTGCATGCTTTTGTGTCTGACCAGTGAAACGTGGAAATAACAAGTAATGCCGTGGAACTATCATATAAACTGATATCGTGTTTACTCGATGTAAAGCAATTAAATATATTCCGAATATATTCTAACCTATTGTGTGTGGTAGGCTACTCAAAGTGACATGGAGAGGTAAGATGCGAACTCTGGCCGCTCGCGCGATGTACTGACACACAGCAGCTGAACCACTAGACACAGATTAGTTCTAGTGATAATTTGTATAATGATAGTGATAATGCCAGCATTAATCACTTTCGTCGACACATAGTGGGCGCCTGTCAACATCCCTCCTCGATCTTCGATGCTTGGTCCTCCAGACTTGTTCCCACTGATCTATAATGAACAGATAGACTATTCCATTGTTGCCGCCCCATCATTCTGTGAGGACGATGATCGAGGAAGGAAGGGAGGATGTATAAAAAACAAATGATAGGCACCCAATGACAGAGAATTTATAGTGGGTGGGGTATTATACGTTGCCACTTTTCCCACCAATGAAATGTGCCGCTGCGTCCTCAACAAAGTTGTTGGAACAACGGTGTTCGAACACCGGAGGTAGCGAATTGCGACACAGGTACGATGCTTTCTGGAAACAGGTGTAACACTGTCGTTGTTTTATCACAAGTTGCGTCGTACCACGGTGGTTTAGCAACGCCGTTGTTAGCTCTTCTAGAAACGCACCCCAGAAAGACTGTTGGTTAGCTAGGTCATTTAAAATATCCTAAACTTTTTTGACCCTGCCTCTTACAAGAATCGTAATCGAGAATCGTTAGGAACCGGAATCGAAACAAGGAATCGAATTCGGAATCGTTCAAGAGGGAGAACATTAGGACATGAACCCCATGACCATAACCTTTGACATGAGGATTTATCTAAGGGACAACCAATCAACCAAGTTGTCCTGGGGTGCGTTTCTAGAAGAGTTAGCAACGGCGTTGTTAAACCACCGTGGTGCGACGCAACTTGCGATCAAACAACGACAGTGTTACACCTGTTTCCAGAAAGCATCGTACTTGTGTCGCAATTCGCTACCTCCGTTGTTCGAACACCGTTGTTCCAACAACGTTGTTGAGGACGCAACGGCACATTTCATTGGTGGAAAAAGTGTCAACGTATAATACCCCACCCACTAGAAATTCTCTGTCACTGGATGCCTATCACTTGTCTTTTATAGATCCTCCTTTCCTTCCTCGATCCTCGTCCTCATTGAATGATGGGGCGGCAACAATGGGATAGAGGACCGAGGATCGAGGAGGGATGTTGAGAGGCACCCTCTATGTGTCGACGTGTCTAATTTAAACCCAAAGTGATTCATGCTGGCATTATCATTGCTATCAGGAAAAAACTTAAACCTATGCAAGCACATAGCTGCTTAAGCTGTCCAATAGGCTATATGTACTTATTTGTGTGAAATATCTAAAAAATATATGTACAAGATATATATGGCCTAGACTAATTACAAATTATCACAATACTAAATCAGTGTCTGGTGGTTCAGCTGTTAGCATGTTAGTACATTGCGCGCGCGGCCCAAGTTCGCATCTTACCTCTCCATGTCACTTTTGAGTAAGAGCAGGCATATCACACACAACAATAGGTTAGACCCTAAATATATTTAATTGCTTTACATCGAGTGGCCAGGAACACGACATCAGTTTAATAGTTCCACGACATTAGGCCTACTTATTAGGGTTATTTCCACGTTTCACTAGTCAGAAACAAAAGCATGTGTGATGCATACGGGAAAAGAACCTACGATGTTGTGATGATAAGCCACCTGCCTTAACCACTACACTAATGAACGGTGTGCTTGGCTCGAGGGTTTGTAAATATCATAACAGTAGCCTACCAAAACGCAAACCAACATGCAAATGAACGCAAGGTAACACACGTAGCAAGAATGAGCCCAACGGTATTTTAATTTATATTAGCCTACAGTATAGCGCAATCATTGAGTCACGAAAAAACAACAACTTAGTGATTTTTGGTTGGGCGCTTGTGATTTTTGGTCAGGCGATCTTGCACTGACGACATCACCAACTGGAACTCCCAAGGTACGACACAGGTGCGACTGCCCAGGGGCAGTAGTTCAAACGACCAAACTTTGCGTCCTTGTTTGCGATTGAGAGTTTGAACTACCTTTTCTAGAAACACCAAATTCAAGAACGACGGAGCGAACTCCCAAGATTGCGATGCAAGTTAGCAAACGACGCTTTCTAGAAACGCACCCTTGATCTCCAGAACAATGGAGGAGACAGAGGCAAAACTTTTTCCCCACCCAGTCAATTAATTCTGTATATTGAGACACCTTACAGTATATGTTACTTTGTTTGTCCCCCATGTTGCCAGTGTATGAAGGCAAAAGACATGCATTTATAGCACAAAAAAGGAAATGCTGTTCAATTTTTGACTACAGTACTTTTACTACAGTATATCAACTTCATAGGAGCCCCAAAGTAAAGAATGTATAGCCCTCTGTCAGCCAATCAGAAACTAGTATTTCTTGTAGTTTATTAGTGTGCTTGCTGCAAGCAAAGCACACTATTGTTATCCGTGCGTTTCATATTATTTATCTTAAGTCCAACTTTTGTCTCCCTATCTTGTCCTAGGGATTTGGAGCTAGAGATGCCGTTCCACCTCTCATGTGTGCGTCCTGATGCGAGGATGGTGGCTTGTATACAGCTTTTTGATACGCCTTGTCGTTCTCCCGTTATTCCAGTTTTTTTCAGACATAAGATCATGAAATTTGGTACGCTGATAGAGGAGACTACCCTGATTGACACCACCAGGTTTCATGCTCGCCACTCTCACGCCCTAGCGCCACCAACTGGTCAAAGTTGGAAAACGCGTTAATGCCCGTAACGCTTGATCCGAATGGCCGATTTAGATAAAACTTATACCATTTGAATCCTTTGACTTTGCCGATTTCAACGCACCATATGACGTCATTTTCCGCCATGATGGATTTTCTGCCATTTTGAATTTTGTCCAACTCTGGCCACATAGTTTATCCGATCGTCATGAAACTTGGCACGCGTGATCTACAGACCAAGGATCAACCGCCTTGATTTCGCCTTCATACGTCCAAGCGTTCGCCTGTGACGCCAGTCGCCAGAAATGTTTTCTTTACCGTCTTAGTTTTTTGAACATTCCTGCTATTTAATGAAAACATGTTGGCTATCCTTAACTATGCGTGACTATTAAACCGAATAAAACCTAATTAGTGTGCTTGCTCAAGTGAGTAGACCTACCAAAATGATAGAAAGTGTTACTGTGAGTTTCATTTAACTATTGCTCATGGTAAACATTGAAGTCATTTAGGCTTGGTGAATTATTACCACAAAGTTACTATTTAGAACTAATCATTAATTGAGATTTCATTGAAAGTGAGAGGTTGAACTTTTAAAAAGCGAAGTACAACACGGCCATAACTCAAACTATGCAGCCTACCACTTGAATAAATATAGCGGTGCATCCTGTAACGTTATTTACTTAACTGATAGAATGTCACTACGAAGAAAAGAAGCAGGAGCTGTCGGTGAGATTTTACCAGTCTGGTGATACTAGATTATGTTGTGACAGAATGTGATGCTGGTTTCAATAAATGTGTAAGGGCAGCCTATCATCTTAATGAACTTGTAGATCCATTGGGTCATTTTCTCAGCTCGTTGAGCATCGCATATCCTCCATGTTTAATTCGAGTTGATGCTAGGTTGAAACTGAGTGAGCGCAATCAAAACGGAAAGTCGCAACTGAGAATAAGGTAACTGAGAATGTCGTCTAATATTGCCCCTGCTTGGTAAAATGTTTAATTGTTGCCACACAGTGAAATTGATTTCATTGCTGCAATGTAGAATTCATTGCTTCACACTATGCAACAAACACGTTGTAGTTTTGTATTTTCATTGCATTTTAAATGTGATAAACAATAAATTATAATATACAAATATTAATGATTAATCGATAGTTGATCGTTAATTCTCCCGACGATCAACGAAGAAAATCGAATGCCCATCCCTAGTCGTCCTGTTTATTTTACCATCAATTTGAGGCTATAAAACATTGCAACTTATTCAACAGTGAGTAAACTGTGGATGTTCCCGCAAAACAGGATAACTATACTCCTAGCATTACTCGTATTTGTTCTAGAAACATGCCTAGTTCCTTAGGCTCCTTCCTTCCTTCAGTGGTTACGTGTTTCATGCTGGCTACACATGAACAACTCATACATAATTCAACACAAGGTCTACAGACCTTAGAGGTGTACATTTCATTTCCATGCATCAAAGCGTTCGCCCGTGGCAGCCAATTAAATTTGATGGCGAATCCTCCAAACAGGAAGTGAGGTCAAATCTCAAACACTTTGAGGTGTCAAGACCATATTTGGCGGGATGATTTTGGACACCATACAAAGTAGCCTCGGTAAATTTGGTGTAATTTGGCCACTAGGGGGCGTCGCAATTAGCAAAAATGCATTTTGGCTCATATCTCTTTACGTGTTTGGGATGACATTTTAGCATTGGAGGTGCTCTGGGACATACCACTGATAAACCTAGGCAACCTGTCACGTCAGTGTAAGAATTCAGCAATCGATGGCAACGCCGCCAAACTCGAAGCAGCTTCGCATCTTGGCCAAACTTTGGCGCTTTGACCTGAGGGCGAGTGGTCGCGTCTCCTGCCGGGGCGCTGTCGCGGCGCGTCGGAGCAAGCACACTTCGCACTTTCCCACCGGGAAGTTTTAAAAGTTGGTACTGTGTACCATGATTATTGTGGGGGTATTTTTGTATTTTCTAATTACTTGTATACACAAGATACTGTATCACATGTATCACATCAGTATTTTGTATTTTATTTTGTTACATTTTATAAGCAAGTATTTGTAATTTGTAACAAAATAGTTTTTGATGTATTTGTGCCCTGCCACACATGCACACACTAATTTATACATAAAAGTTGCAGCAGGGGATGGAGTAGGAGATGGAACAAGCGTGACAAGCGTGATTCATTTCTGTGGCGAGAACTCATGTACAACATTTACTGTTGGATTCACAGTAGCCTATTCTGTTGCTCTGATCGGTTAGACCTATCCAGTTGTGTGCAGAGGCATTTTTAAAGAGACCTTATGCAACTTTCTGCAGGAGACGATCGCTCCTTGTTTACATCTGGAAGTCTGAGACGAAGAACCACGCTTGCAATTCATATATTTAAATATAGCCTATACATGTATAAATATACACGCTAAAGCTGTCGGGGAAGCTCTGCAGAGAAAATGCAAGCATAAAATGAGCGAAAACGAAAAACGAAACCGAAACCAGAGATGAAATCGCCAATCCTGCATAGTTCCTCTTTAACTTGTATCGGTTGAAACACGCCCCATAATCACGTCCCAATGCTTACTGTATGAGCCTATGAGGACCACTGACTCTTTTTTGTTGGTATTAAACAAATGCATTTTCTATAGAATAACAAACACTTTTACTAAAAAATGGCAAAAACAAATATATGTTTGCTCTATTTCCGACAGTGTCGCTACATTTAAGGTACCAATTTGAACTAAGGCTACCTGAGGATAAAAAAATGAAGAGTAAAAATCAACAGTTGAGAAGTGTAATTGAGAAAGTAATTATTCACTGAAAATATTCACTTACATACATCCAGCTGAATGTCTGATTGAAATAGCGGAATGTTTGTGCCATGCGAACATATGCTCCGGAATCATCATAGCGATGAGTATATGAATCCCCTGGTCCAAATGGGTAAAATACACCTGAAAAGAGTCGGAAAGTTGGGATTCATGGTTGGGATTCACAACAACATCTTGTTGTGGTAAATCATTCACTTAGAAGGATAATTAATTTGGCTTTGACACTGTCTGTAAGTGGCAGTTTAATGTTTGGAAAATGTTGTAATAATGTCAGGCATGTAGGGGGGCAGCAAGGGTAACAGGTGTAACAGGGGCCAAGTAGGACTAATGTGAAGAAGAGAAGGAGACTTATTATTATTATTATTATTATTATTTTGCCAGGAAGGTCCCACTGAAACACAATGTCTCTGGGAGTCCTGGTCAGGATGGCAGCAATAATTTAATTTAAGAAAGACAGTGAAAGAACAACATGTGACAGGCACAGTACAGAGACACAAATAACACACTAACACTGAAGACACAGAGACAACAAAGGCTAAGGAGAGCTGAAATAATACATTAAAATAAGAGCGTGGAGATAGGAGCAACGCTATGAATTCAGGCCCTAACGCTATTTGTCCATTCTCCTTTAGTTCTTTCATTCCTTCTGTCCTAGCACCTTTTTCTGATTCGTTTTGTGATGAAAACGAGGAAGGAATGTAAGGAGGATGGAAGAATGTTTACCGGTTCACAGATCCATAGGCCTAGTTACAAAGTCATGCCCATAACCCACGGTAACGGAACATCCCACACTATTGACCAAAGATCATTGATCTTTGCTATTGACCATTTGCAGACACATAACTTTGTCATGCGACGTAACCATGCTGGATGGCATAAATATAGGAGATGTACGGCAAATTACATTAGCCTTTAATGAAGTGAACACCATTACTTAGGCTAGCTACAGTAGGCCTATATGGCACTGTTAAAGGAACACAGTCATGTTTTATGAAATTGGGTAATTCAATGTCTCCCCTTTACGCTACAGAACTGCTTATCTGCTTATCTAATATATTCTAAGAAAAATAGTTGGTAGTGTTTTCAGTATAAAGACACCTACCAAGTGCTTTCTAATGAAATCATTTGACTTCATTTAAGAAAAGTTTGACAGTTTCAAGACATCTGTTCCAGGGGTGTGCGTGTGGTGTGAGTGAGACATGAATATTGGGTCTATGCTCAGTGTTTCTCTCAGCCAAGGGGTCCTTGGGCTGAAAAAGGTTGAAGACCCCCGGGGGGGTATTCCATCAACCCAGCTAACCGTAAATTGCGGCTAACTTTGATAAACCTCGCTAATTAGTGTGCTTGCTGAAAGCAGCACACTATTGTTCTTCCTATTATTATCAAATTTATTTATCTTGCGGAACATTTTTGTCTCCCTATCTTGTCCTAGGGATTTGGAGCTAGAGACGCCGTTCCACTTCTCACGCGTGCGTCCTGATGCGAGGATGGTGGCTTGTATAAAGCTTTTCGATACGCCTTGTCGTTCTCCCGTTATTCCAGTTTTTCCGGTCGATTTTTCCCCATAGGAATGAATGGAAAAGCGACTTTTGAGCGCTGATGCCCACACATTTTTCCACCTGTAGCCCAAACCGTAAGACATAAAAGCTGTGTCTCATTTCAGGGGCTGGATGCTTCGGAGCATTCGTGCTACCTAGCACCGGTCTTCTGTGACCGCATAGACCCGACCTAGCTGGACCCATAGATATATATAGAACCCTAGATACCCCATTGTCCATGAGTTCTATTAGGTGGAATGCGTCAACGCGGCCGCCATATTGGTGGGGACAACATTCCCCGTGAATGAATAGAAGTGAATAAGGTGTGGGCAGGTTTTATGAGCTAAAAAAAGCCCTAAAAGTAAGAAATCTCTACAAATTGTTTTTGAGTGATAATATACATTTAGGGAGAGACAGCAATATGTAAAATAAATAAATAAATAAATAAATAAATAAAAAATCGGTGCTTTGTAGTGTAGGTATAGCCTATGCTATGTGAATGAAAGAAATAGGCATAGCCTACCGCAGGCTGTATCATCTGCACCCGCAATAATCCACGAGGCAATGTTTTTTTTTTCCTTCAACAACTGATATCCACACCCGCCCGCTACCCATCATCAGTCATTACAGTAGCTTAATCTACCAGTCGCTTGCCGTCAAAGCCCAAGTCAAATCAGTGAAACAGCAAACGCTATCTGGTCCAACTTGCATATAGGCCTATCTAGTCATTTTTAATAATTTGTTTTAGTTACTGCAACTTGCAACGGCAAAAAAGTTAGGTGGCATATAGTGGCCCAGGACTCACTGGATCTCAAACCGAAAGCAACCTCCGATGTGAGCCAGGCCTGTCGTATATCTTTTTGAAAATAAGATGCGCTTCAATGGAGCTCTAAAAGCCAAAGTTTCAAATTTTTCGTTAGAAAGCAATTTCATTTGAATTATGAACTGCCTTTGAATGAAGTTTGATCGGACTGTAGGCTAAGTTCTCAGAAAGTTTCAAGACGTTAAGACACGCACGTTTGCTCTGTGGAAGTAGGCTATAAGAGCGGTGCATTTTTTTTTTTTCAAGGATACCTTCATACCTCACGAAGCCTATGCTTGTTTGTGTGTTCTTATTTGTCCTTTTTACCTATAGCCTAATTATTAGAGGGGTTGTATCTCTATTGAAATTCACAAGCTTCTTCTAATGAAACATGATTGGTGAAGCATCAAATATCCCCCTTATTGCAGTGTCCAATATCGGTCCAAACATTTAGCATAATCAAACAGTCCAAGATTAAACCCCAAATCAAAAACCAAAAATCTTCTGCTTTTGATAGCCTACTGGTATGCCGCACCAAAAGAAATGTCTCACCAAACGCACGTAGGCAGAGATTTCGCCTAAGACAGGGCATAATTTGAGGCGTAGGCCTAGGCCCTAGGCAATGTCCTGTCAACCTAGCCTATCTTCTTGTCTCTATTGAAGTTGTATTTTGTGTTTACAACACTGACATGTTCCGTGTGCGGATAGGGTAGAGGAGGCTCCAGGCTTTAAAAACTTTTACCGTTTATGTGCATCGGCGCAGACTACGAAGCGACAGCTGTTTTCACGGTAAGTAGGCCTATGCTCCTGTCTCTAAATAGGTATAGATCTACTTGCTATGTCACTCGATTTTCTGTAATAAATGCAGCCTGTAGCCTAGGCTAATTCAGAAAACCCAGACCGGTCGTGGCATCAGTATCGCTTTTAAACGCGACAGTGTAGCGTGAAAGGGAGAATGCACCCCCGGTAGCATTACGCCATCAGAGAAAAAATGTTGGACTGAGTGAATCACTACAAGCTTTATTTGAATTGTTTGTACAGTTCCCGTAGCCACCCTTCAGAGCAGGACTGGATAAACCTACATTTCTGTAGCAGTAGCCTACAGATTTCCCACAATGATTGGAGAGTATAGCCAACACGTTTCGTGAGAGTAGCCTACATCCCAACAGGTTTAAGACCCATTTCTTCCAGAGGTGTTACAGTACGATCGGGCACCAATGATCTCACTCTGAAAACAGATCATAAACTGCTCTGTGTAGGCTAACACCGTGCTAGATGCCTGCATATTGCTTGCATATAGCGTGCACGCACACACCTGCTGTGACCTGCACTTACAGTAACTCTGATTTCACTGTGTTAGTACTATCGGGCGAATTCTTCCCACGACACCAAAAGTAACGACATTAAGTTACATTAATTTAGCCATTGAGTTAGCCATTCACACATCAAGCTTGCAACGTCGGGAAAGAGTTAATTGTCTTGCCTGAAAAATAAACAAACCCTTTGGACCGGAGGAATACCACGTAGCTAGCCTAGCTGATATGCAAAACAGTAATGCAAACGTTGTTATAGCGATACGTGTCTGGAGAGCCTCTGGAAGTGTTTTTACCCTGCCTTTTTAAAGAAGACAACACTCAGAGAAATTAGGCAAAGTAGCCTTGCTATAACTACATGAAGAAGAGACAACTCAATTTTGGTTAGCGGATTATGTGTGCCATCACAGCTAACAACACTATCGACGGTTGTCCCTATAATAGGCGCAAACAATTAATTTATTATTAAAGTATAAAGACAACCATTGTTTCACAACTATAAAGGCTACTGCAATATGGATGGTATTAACAATTATGAAGATCATTGGGAAGACAAGATATACGGTTATTATGTTGTTATACTACTGCTAGCATAAAGTAGCCTAGGCTAGAACATACAGTAGCACCAGTGCGACATAACGGCTAATGGTTCATATGTTGACAATAATGTATCATAGCCTATTAATATAGATATTATAAGGGAGAAAATATGGTTTTACCGGTGAAAAGTGATTCGGGTCTGCAACGGTCGCCAATTTGAGCAACCCCAGGCAGCACAGAAAGCAGGCATTGTAATATTATGTTTTGACAGCTACTAACTGCCATTCATTTTTTCAACTGAATGTCCCCACCAATATGGCGGCGACGTAGACGTACGTTCGGGACCCCATTGTGGTATCTAGGGTTCTATATATATCTATGGCTGGACCAACGTTTTTTTAAACGGGACGGTCTAGCCCAAAAGAACGGCTCTGTTACGTCATGAGTCCGAGCTTGGCCTACTGATCTGTCAAACTCATGTAGGCTACGTGAAAAGCATCCTTTCAACACGCCCATGTCATCAAAACATGTTACATTTAAGCATAGGCTACAACAGTACAACATGCTACTACTGACTGAGAACAATCATCTATTCGATGTTTTATTTTTTATTTAGCAGACGCTTAACATTCAGTGCAGAGGAAACGCTAACAAGGAATTAATGTGGCATAGGCAATGCCAATCTTATTTTATTATAAGACTAGTCAAAACAGTGATAGGAGGATAGCCTATATGGCCATATTCTATGCTTGCCTTGTCCATCTCCAATTTAAAATAATTTGTTAAACCACCGGCTAAAAGCGGCCACACAACTGTCGCATTAGGCTAGGCTACTTTTCAAGAGATGGCTATTTCAAAGGGAGTTGGATATAGCGTTCATGTGAAACTTTACAGGTAGGGTAGGCTACAGATGGGCATGGCTAGCGTAATTGCTTTCGCTGCTTGACATAATTTCAAAAAACATCGGAGGGAATATAACAGGAGTTTAGATAACTGGCTATGGAATTGCAGGATAACGAGCTGTGATCAGCTGATGTGAACTTATGCTGGTCGTTTGCAGGCTTAAATGCATAACTATTGGACTTCGTCGTTAACTGACCTAGCTTGTAGCTCCATTGCAACGTTGACAAACGTCATTGAGGCTCAGCTGATGATCATATCCATGTTATCCATTTAGCAGAAGTTGATCGTCTCTTGTGCAAGTGCTGTTTGTAGGTTTATATCATGTTTATAGGCTCTTTTCATATCTCGATCATGCACAAAGCATCACATGCATTTGCCACATAAAATAGATCGACAAAGTAGGTTACTCTATTGGATTGCCCTGAGGAAGACCCGCTCCTGTTGAAGGGCAGTCTCATATAACGGCAGAAGATGCGCTCTCATATAAGTCGAAACGCGCTAACTTTATCCAATGAAATAAAGGATTTTTAAAAATGTTTTCACTTAATCGGTGTGCCTCGGACCTCTGACTAGCCTACTGCCTTCTACAAACTTTATCACCAAGAAACTTTACATAGGCTACAGGACAGTCGCAGTTTGTTTCAATTCTATTTTTGTCCGTTCCCGAAGAGCTGTTTTTTACGCAACACTCCTTCTCTCTCTCTATCTCTCTCTCTCTCTCTCTCTCTCTCTCTCTCTCTCTCTCTCTCTCTCTCTTTCTACGTTAGGCATTCTATTATTACAGGTTTACAATTAGTGATCAGACTTGCTTTCATTAGGCTTAGGCTACTGATTATATAGCCTACACGAAAACTATCTCCAGCGGCATCGTGTGTGCAGGCTGTGGTTAATTCAGGCTACACATTTTTTTTTAACTGATGGAATTGTATTTGCTACTTAATTTGCTAGGGACACATTTGTAATCTATCAAATTTAATCTAGTTTCCATTAGGCTTGATGTCACCAACAAATGCTTTAAGAAACATTTGGTGGATGTCATTCACCCTTGAAATTTACGCAAACGGCCATCAACTAACATTACGATCTTCTAGTGGGAACCAATTATAATAGACTATAGCCTATGCCTACTCACTAGTGATTATCTGAGCATAATGTTAATTGGCATATGACTTGATAAACCATTTGAAAGTGAAAGGCCAATGTTTGAGCTTTATTTAGGAAGTGATTATTTTGATAGCCTACGGAAATCGGCGACATCGTTTAAGCATAGTTCACATTTCAGAAAGTTATTTTAAAACTGAGACTTAACTGAAAATATATAATAACTTCATTTAAATATTATAACGTTTATTAAATGTTTAAACGTGTAGGCTACTCCTCTGCCGACTATCTCGCCAACTCAATGAAACGTCATAAACGTATCGAATCTTGGTGGCCAGGTAGGCCGCGAAGCATACATCCGATGCACACTCCGTTTCGGGGAAAAGAAGGGTGGGTTTGTCGGCCGGATTCGAAGGAGCCCACGGAATGGGACAGTACTAGGCGCGCCACTATGACGCAACCGGTCTACGAATCCGGCCTTAGAACCACGCAGCCCCTGGAATGAGACACAGCTAATGTCATGGAATTTGGTATGCTGATAGAGGAGACTACCCTGATTGACACCACCAGGTTTCATGCTCGCCACTCTCACGCTCTAGCGCCACCAACTGGTCAAAGATGGAAAACACGTTCATGCCCGTAACTTTTGATCCGTATGGCCGATATTGATAAAACTTATACCATTGGAATCCTCTGACTCAGCTGATTCCAACGCACCATGTGATGTAATTTTCCGCCATGATGGATTTTCCGCCATTTTGAATTTTGTTCAAAGTCAAAGTAAAGCTACCCTGGCCGCATAGTTTATCCGATCGTCATGAAACTTGGCACGCGTGATCTACAGACCAAGGTGGATCAACCGCCTTGATTTCGTCTTCATACGTCCAAGCGTTCGCCTGTGATAACCAATTAAATTCAGCGAGCGAAGCCGCCAAACAGGAAGTGCGCCTATCTTGGATATGCTGTGACGTATGAAAGCCATATTTGGTGGGATGACTTGAGACCCCATTCAAAGCGCACCCCCAATAAATTTGGTGTTATTTGGTCTGTCGATGGCTCTATAATTAGCAAAAACGTGAGTGTTGGTGAATGTATACTATTAATTGGAATAGCTCATCTTAAATTGCTTTAGGTCATGCCAAAAGGACATTTCAGAGTGATTTAAGATACAATGTTGATATTTAAAAAAAAAAAATCTATTTATTGGCATTCTTGTAAAACGGTACTGATGTGTATGCCACAGCACAGCATTGTTCCAAGTCTGACGCATACAGTTCAATGACATCATGATTTCAAACCCGATATTATTCAATCCTCGATTGACTGACATGGGATGGTCCGCAACGGCACACTAATGGCGTAATTCAAGGCTTGACCGCATCGTTGTCTCACCTTGAGACTGGCCCCCCCAGCAAAATCACGTTGAAAAGTCGTTGAAAAGACGTCTTGTCAAGTCGTCGAAACAACGGCCCAGTTTGGTTTAAAAGTGAAAGGTTAGATGACGTCTTTTCATGGTCGTTGAAAAGACGTCTATGGAAAGACGCCTTTTCAACGTTTAAATTTGGTTGAAACCACGTCTTGTTTAGGTGCTGCCATGGACCTATTTTCAACCAGAATTTTGCTGTTATATATTAATTTATAAGCCTATATTATCCTATTATAGGCTTTTAAATAATGTGCATTAAGCACTTACTAACTTTACCATTACCCATACTATTGCTGTTAAAATAAGCCTATATTATCCTATTATAGGCTTTTAAAATGTGCATTAAGCATTTTCATTTACCAACTTAACCATCTAGATGATAAATACATAATCTAATAGGCCTACATTACAATAGCAAGCTAGGCGTAAACAAACAGTCAAACAAACGTTATCCATTTCATTGTAATTTTATTTAATTCTTGAAGTCTCCGCCACCGGACCGTCCAGGTGCATCATGTTTAAGATGATCTGCCTCAGCTCTCCCGATGTCACGGTCAGCCTTGTTGCTCCATTTTTCACCGCAGCTGAAATGACAGGAAACATTTTCATTAACAGTGTTTCCCATACATTGAGCAATCTGTGGCGGGCCGCCACGAAATAATGTTCTATGTTGTACGATTGAAATTATTTTTAAATCATGTTATCAATTGAATCACTTTCATTGAGCTGCGCGCACGCAGCTTTTTCTTTGCCCGAATGAAACCACTGCCTCTGCATGTGCATTTAACAAAACATTAACGATTGTTGAAGGATTGTTGTTGCCACATACGGCGAGCTAAACTGCTATTAATTCTGCTTAACATGCGGCGCAAATGTGTTCAAAACGGCGGCATTCAAGTGAACTTTTGCTAACGTCTCACAACGTAGCCCACATTAGGGAGACTAAACTAAGTTATGCATTCGAGCCGTATCTCTAAGCGTTCGAATAGTGTAACGAAGAGACTCTTGTGTGGTCTCAACAGCTGACCGGCCCGCTGACCGGCCCGCTGGCCGGTGAAGTACCCGATCCAACGCTGCCTCCACAGCAGCTTACGAGGAAAACCCCCTGACTGGGAAGCGACAATCAGTCCTCACTCCTACATCCCCGGCCTTAGCTAGCGTCTCCTAACCCTCTCTGGCTTCACCGCGGGCAGCCCTGAACACGCAGGTGTTATCAATTACAATGTACAATTCCAATTCACATTGATTTCCCCCACAGATCCGCCCCCACACAAGAGTCTCTTCGTTGACACTATTCTAACGCTTGGAGATACAGCTCGAATGCATAACTTAGTCTAGTCTCCCTAATGTAGGCTACGTTGTGAGACGTTAGCAGAGTTAACTTGAATGCAGCAGTACGGTGTACATTTTAGGACCGTACAGCAGCCGTTTTGAACACATTTGCGCAGCATGTTAAGCAGAATTAATAGCAGTTTAGCTCGCGCGAGTCTCCTCGTTATGTTTGGATGACGAATTTAGCATGCTAACAGGTACTTTTCTCTTCCGCTGTCGTGAATGAACAGCTGACAGCGCGGCCGCATTTAGAAGGCGTCACGACGTGATTATTTCTGAGATTCTGATATGTTTTCAAAACTGGAATTTATTGTGCATACGTCATGGTTGAAAACTTATCAGAATCTCAGAAATAATCACGTCTGCAGTCGTCTTAAAACGGCTACATCAAGTCAAACCAGACCGACATAAAAAAAACCACACCTCCAAAGTGTAGTTTTAGGTTGTTTTGGATAGAAGCGTCTGCTGATTGACTAAATTACCAAATGCGGGGGGAAAGGAAAATGTATAGCACACTAAAGCATAGGGAAATATAAATGTATTTCACTCACAGCATTAAGGGCCCTGTTGGTTGTGGTTAGCGGAGGGAGGTCCCAGGAAGAGGCCACGTTCTGTGCCTTCCCATTTCTTCAGCTGATAGGTTTGATTCCACCTCCAGCTTGAAGATGGAGAGCATGAAAGAGATACATAATGGTTAGACAGTGTGTTAAAAGTTTATAGAATCATAATAGTGGGTCCACCAGTTGACTCCTCATTTTTTCTAAAATCATTATAAAATCAAAGACCCACAGTCTTTTGGGGGCAACACACAAACAACAACAAAACAAAATAAAAACACAACATAACATCAAACATTAGTATTTTCTATGTAAACATACAAGCCTGATTGTTTCTCTAATGTCCAGGTCTGCACAGTCCTCCAGGTTTACTGTAGCCGTGTCTGGGCTCCCACGAAGCAGTATGGACAACCACATCACAGAGTCCAGACAAGCAGGGTCCTCCATGAAGGAAAGAGTGCCCCACAATTATCCCAGCCACAATGAACATATCACTGAGAAAGGGAGAAGCTGAGGGGACCAAATGACCAGGCTCTCCTTCAAAGTGGTGTAACAATGGTGTTTGCTGTTTCAAAAAAAAAAGACAAAAAAGCAAAGTTAGAATAAAACAACTTTGCTTGCTACAACACTTAGAAATAATAAAATTCAGTACATAGTGAACCGTACACTGTTCAGATTCTTCAAAGTCATCCAGCAGTTACTTTAGCTTAGAATAATGGCTTCAAACACATTTTGAGACAGAACTTGAAATAATAGATGAAAATGGTTTTACGTAAAGTTTTTTTTTTTACCCTGAGTAGCATTCACCATCTGACAGTACTAGCAGTTGCAGTTCTGGAAGTTGATGGTAGATCTTCCAGGGACACACTTAAGAGTTGATGTGCTGAGAAGACAAATGAGCAAAGGCTTTAGAAAAAGCAACAGTTACACAGAAAAATGACAGGAATCCCAGACCTCAAAAGCAGCGTCTAGTAAAAACACGCTGGAAGTGTCACTTCTTACATAACCAATTTCCAAAAATAATCATTAAACACAAACCCATCAGAACTTATTGACAGGAAGAGGGAGACACACACACAGACCAGGAAACCAGGGGACACAAGGGACCACAGGGGATAGTCCAACAAGGGGGTACATAGCTTCGGCGCTACAATACAATCACATAAACACACAACTAGTTTCCCCTACCTTTCACTTTAAAATACCAACATATTGCACAACCTGGGCATCTGAGCCTCGACAATGTTGACCACTCTGTTACTACTCTGTGCCAAATGACAGTCAATAAATAGATAGATATTACTATCATTATTATTCATAATAATAATAATAATAATAACAACAACAACAATAACACTATTAACATGCTGCACAACTGGTCAACAGGTTCTCCACGTCTGGTAATGATGACTGCTTGCTATGAACCATAAACAATAAATGGAGAGTGGGCCTAATAGCGATTCTGGTATTTAAAATAGTCCTGTTGGCAACAAGTACAAGTTGTTGCTACCAAAATGCTACAACAAAAATGAAGTGGATAACAGCGCGCTGCTTGTCTACTCTAGTCTAGTGTATCTATCAGGACGGTGGAGAGATATCCATGGTTACAAAGGACTCTTCGGGACGGGTAGATCTAGCCGCGAAAAAAATTCAAATTTTCGCGCTACCTTTGTGAACGTTCTAAGCAGGTCCACGAAATCATGCGTGTTGCAATCAGGTTCCTAACTTCCTACACCACAAACGGCCCTAAATTGTGTTGAATAGATCAGACAGAAAATACTTTCCTTTCATAGAGATAACGGGACCTAACAGCAATTACAAACGGGTTTCAAGTCCGACTACATTATCAGCGGTAGAGTGAATTAACACAGAAGAATTTCTCCACTGAAGTAAAACTAGCCCAGGACAGGTTAAGTTAGCATGGTAACATACAGATCCTCGATTACTCCGCTGTCCGCATAATCATCTCTGATAGCACTGTTGATGGTGTTCAGAGCATTCGTCTCGTTTTGGCAAAACTGACTCTCGATCAAAATGTTACATTTCTACTTCCTAAATCATAGGCATGAACTCACTTACCTCAGTAGCAGGTTCCATCTTCACGCTGTTCTTCAACGGCTTCAACTGACTGTGTGTTTCAAACAAAGTTCGAAATGGGCTCGGCTACGGCTTCCCGCCTCCGTTCCTCTTGTACATGCGCAGAGTTCACTCCTGTCTCCTTTACGTGAACATTTATGTGATTTTTTTTTTATCAGAATTTTAATTACTCATTATTTCAATGACTGATTTTTTTCCATCTGAATTTTTCATCTGATTTTTTTTTCAGAGGGGAGAAGGCTAAAAACAGAGTTGTCCGTCCATATCAACTGTTGCCATGAGTAAACAAACAAAAGTCACACACGCAGTTAACGGCAGCCAAGATGGCGGCGCCGGGCGCCCGTAGAGTTCGCGGCGGATTTGGGCAATCCCCGGGGGGGAAAGATGGTCGACAGGAACGATAATGTAGTCCTAGGTAGACTATAACTGATAATTTACATCAGGATTTAATTAGTTGATATGTGGTCTGAAAAAGGACGTGCTAAAGACGTCTTTCCTTAGACCAAAATGGGCCGGCCAAAACAAGACCATTATTCTACGTCTAATTTTGGTTGAAATCAGGGCCATGACGGACCGACGGGATTTAGCCCAAATATCAACGTTGAAATGACGTCGTGTGCTGGGGGGGGGGTAATTCTTAGAGATGCCATGGTCCCGAATGACAAGTACGGATTTACTCGCTGTTGACAACCATATGTGTTCAGTTGTTATATATAGTAGACAATCACACGATGTTTCTCAGTGACGGTGTGTTTTGGATCATTTGTATTGACCTGAGCATTCTGGGTATTTCACTCAGAGGATCATATTAGTGCCCTATATGTGGAGAGTATCGCCAACTGTGTTTGGAATGTTCAGAGCAGTTCTGCCAAGGATTGGTTCAGAGGTGGTCACGTGTTTTATGGACGCCATTTTTACTACCAAAAGTACTTTTGACTAGAATGCTTTCTAATGCTTTCAGATGGCAGTGTTTGAGTATCGTTGGCATTAAGTCTTAATATCTTCACCATACAGCGACCCATTTTCTCACTGGACAATTTTCTGATAACGTTAACATTATAACGTTTACGTCATAAGCATTTTTAGTGATAAGACTCGTTAAGACATTTGCAGCACTGATTTTGTTTCTAACTACCCGGAGAGATGCCACTTCTGGAGGAGCAGCGAATACATCATACATCGTTCGTCTTAACCTTGTCTAAAAGGAAAACGGTTGGAACAACTCTGGTAAATAAGGTTTTTCATCTCCTACTGTTATCATTTATGGTCTTAATTTCCTTGCATTTTTGCGTTTTTGAAGCACTAAAGTGGCTATTAAGATAAGCAGCCAGTACGTAGTGCTGTGTCGTGTGTGTTTACTAATAGTGCTACAGCTGCTTAGCAGGTAACATAGCGATCTGTAATCATTGATAAACTTGTTAGTTTTGCATTTTCTTTCTTGTCGAGCAAAATAAGACAACGTCTTGTTTGCCTATTTTAAGAATGTCCTCCTGCTTGACTGAAATAGCTGGTCGGATAATTGCAGTTTGCAAGTTAGCTAGTCTTTCTATCAACGTTGTTATAAACTTTACCAGTAGCCTAGGCACAGTATTGTCCAAATAAATCTGTTGAAATACACAGCATAGTTTGAAGATATGGTTTGCTAGCTATCTGTCAAACTTGGTAGGTGGTGTGCTAATCACGAATTATTAAGTGGTGTCAATACAGACTTCAGCTCTACACTGGTTGTGTAGGCTATACTTCAATCTGTCAATCTGTCAGCCCTCTAGTGAGTGTGCCATGCTTTATTGAATCATGGTTTAAGGTGATGAATGTCTGTATTATAAAACAAAGCAATATAGTAAATATTAAGCTTCCTCTTTGTCTTTTTTGTTATTTTAGATGTAGGTAGAGAACAGTCAGTGGCTGGTGAAGTAAGAGGATACAGCTGTCTGCTGATTCAAGGTCCCCCCTGCTGCCCCGTCGCCTCAACATCCTCAAGATCCTGTAGGCTACTGCTGCTGCTCCTTGCTTCAGCACCTTTCCCCTGATGCCTGACACCCCTCATCACCAAATCAGCCCAGTCAACATGGACCCAACATGGACCCAAGTCTCCACCACAGTGTGCACAATACACTATACACAGACAGGGTATGTGATCGGTATCAATATTGCATTCAGACAAATTGAAATTCCTTCCAAAGAACAAGTGCTTTCCTCAGCTGGATCAATTTAAGTCAAGATAAACAACAGCTTCCTTTCTTCATCGTGTTCTACCATTAACATTATTATGTTTATATTTTTGGTTAATTAAGGCACTTAGTTGCAGTTTCTCAGGTACACTTTGCTATGATGTCATTAGTAAAATTATTAGGAGGATGTAGCGTGTGTGGTGTTAAATGGTACTGCCTTGTATTATCCAAGTCTGAGGCTGAGAAGAGGAGATTCACGGTCTGCTCCCTTTGTGTCCCATGTTTTGTGGGTGTGTGTGAGAGAGTGCGCGACAGATAACGAGTGTGGTGTAGAAGCATACACATTTAATGACAACCTGTGCACATTTCAGATTTTTTAGAAGAGCAGTCCTTACTACAGTGGTAGAAATAGTGGTATTTTTATGTACATCTACCCATTTAATGACAAGAGTTTCATTATTTTACATGCAGGACGAGAACAAAGGTACAATTGGTCTGAGGGGAGGACACCGCAGACAGCTGATCAACTCCATGTCATCTAATCAGGCCATGTAAAGGACCATGAAGGGATGGACTTGGTGGAGGACAACAATGTGACACCCGAAAAGAGTACATGGAGATCTCTCATCCTCATCCCTCATGCTTATATTGCATTTCATATAGGCCTAGATTCTGATGGTCTTGTAAATGTTTGTTACACAAGTCAGAAATTGTTGTCTTTGATTATTTAATTTGATTATAATAAATGGAAATATATTTTATTGAAAAATATTTTTGAAAACCTAGCAAGTTTGTGTGTTTTAGTATCAGAATGAGCTTGTATTGACCAAGTATATCTACAAGGAATTTGACTGGCATTAGCTGTTGGAACAATTAGACATACAGTAGTATGCAGTCAGAAGATGCATACTATAGAGCACCACAATATACATAAGGCACCTACCAATAGATTGAGTGATGGCAGTGGGAAAAATGTGATTATTGTCTGGCAGGTTTTGTGCATAAGGGTAAGTTATTATTTAACGGAAAAGTTTGAGGTCAAACTAATGGTGACCTCCATGTAGCTTTTGTAATAATAATAACTTTATATAATAATAGCCTAACTTTATGATAATAATATATTTTTTAAATAACATGTGTTCAATTAAAACTATTTTCTTTTACTGTCCCAGAGTCTATTGAAACAACATACTTATTGATAAAAAAGAAAATAAATAGCATATTTTAGTCTTGCCTCATGCACGGTCGAAATACATTGTATGCCTGAATCTGGAGGTCAGACGTCAAATCTAACAGTGATTCAAAGAGTTGCTGCAACATGTAGGGATCGCTGGCTTAAGTAAGGTAAGATGTTATTCATTGTGCCCTAAACAGGCTTATTTCACCAAAATGAAGCTTTCAGCTTTCTCTTACTGCTTTATTTCAAGTTGTTTCCTCAGACTAATATTTAACTGCTGTAAGAAATTGGATAAACGAAGTTCGCCTCGTAGGCGTTTTCAGAGCTAGCTGGCTCCAACTAGGCAACGTTTATCACTTTTTATCTGGTCTTTGCTAATTTTTTCAAAATGTATAATGCAGCGTATTTGCAACAGCATTTACATCTTAATGAATAGTGATGCATATTATAACATTTATAGGCTTGTTTATGACGATGTTAAGCTATTTGTTTCAACATGTCATATTCGCCCTATTGACCATCATTGAGACGAACGTACGTGACGTCACTTCTGGTCGTAAAGATGGCGCCCATGATTTGAGTTGGCGATACTCTCCACATATAGGGCACTAGATCATATGACACCCCCACAAAGCAGGCGAAATACCGGAAGTAGAGTGGTGTGCGTGAGGCAACGAGGATTTTAATTAGAATGTAGTCCTATGGAAATCGCAGTTACACTTTCAACAGTAAGTGTGTTTAGACTTCGAATTTCGTCACATAATTTATATCATAGCCACCTAAGAGTTTACCAAAGATAACGTCGTTGTCCATTTCAATTTAATAAATGTTTCTGAATTTGGGGAGGTCTCCTTATGGAAGTTATGGGGTTATGTTTTCCATGTATTCCTGTAGGAAAAGGTTGTGGCTTACACTTTCATAAAGTTTGTATATTTACACTTCAAATTTCGTTACACCATTTATATCATAGCCACCCTAAGGTTTAACAAAAATAACAACGTAGTCCAATGTTATTTTAATGCATTTTTCGGAATTTGAGAGGTCTAGTTATGAGGGTAGGTTAGCTAACTGCAGTTCAAATGCTAATCGCGACTAGCATCGCTAGTTGGTTTTAACTTTACCGAGGCTGTTTATACTGAATTGCAACTGCTGTTATGAAGACAGTTTGGAGCCTGGCAGACGTGAAGGCAGTGAAAGGTAATGAAATGCATGGTCCAAGTAGCCTGGGAAGCCGTCTAGTTATGAGGGTAGGTTACCTAACTGCAGTTCAAATGCTAATCGCGACTAGCATCGCTAGTTGGTTTTAACTTTACCGAGGCTGTTTATACTGAATTGCAACTGCTGTTATGAAGACAGTTTGGAGCCTGGCAGACGTGAAGGCAGTGAAAGGTAATTAAATGCATGGTCCAAGTAGCCTGGAAAGCCAAACTATGTTAACTGTAGCCTAAGTTTAATATGGAACGAGTACGTGTTGCTGATATCATTTCGCAACTCATCGAGCTAGCAAGTCAAGCTAGTCTACATCAGGCAGTGCATAGATAATATTATTACACTTTTTTACAGTCAATGAAGCACCAAGTGAAAGTCAATGTTTGCTTTATATCCAGTGGCAGTGGTGCTGATGTCGTTTGAATAAGTACAGTAAACTTAGTCAGAAGATCTAAAAATATTTGCATTCATGCTAGCTGTATGGTCTATGTGCCACCTATGAATCCCCCTGTTGCAAGCTGCTGCCAAGTAGGCTGGTCATGTCTAAAGCGTGATTATTTTCAATAACTACTCCTCCTGATTGATTGTCATTGACACCATCAGGGTATGGCTTACCAAGACAGGGAGAAAGTAAGCTGTGTATGGCAGGTGCGTGTGGTAGGCTAGGCAAGGCAGTGCTATTCCATGTAAAATGCAGTGGTGGACTGCGTGATCGCTGGTCAGGCCACCCCCAACCAGCAAAATGTGACGTGATATATATCTATATGTCTATATACTGTATCTATCTAGGATATCTGTATATATCTATGTATCTATCTATAATCTGCACTTTTTACTGCTGAACAGTGTCTTGCCCGTTTCTCTTTACTCCTCTCTCATGTCAATCTCAAGGGGGCTTGTTCAGTGGTCCCCAACGTGACGCAATAGAGTACATTGAGGGGGAAAGAAGAATCATTGCAAACCTCAAATCATTGCAACATCAAATAGGCCTACAATGGATAACAGTTTAGATGAGTAGTACCTAATGCAAATTTGTTTAATAATGCAAACCTTGCAATACGGCCTTTAACATATGTGATATTTTGGATACCCATTTCATTGCAGAGGATAGGGTAATTGTGTTTGAAGGGGACGTGACCAAACATAGGCTATAATTAACTATTTTTACGACTTGATTCAAAGCAAGGTCGGGGGCATATATTTTTTTTTTACAGTTAAGAGTTTTCCGACACTCAATGTGTCGCTACCATGGCAGGATTTTTCTGCTTGGCTTTCGTTATGAAGCTTGACTTGACCTGTCATCGATGCTGCCCCGTCAGTGCAAACTACGCATATCCCTGCTAACTTAACTGGAAAGCTATACTGGACGCGTAACTGAAGCGTTCCGTTCGCGACGCGTACAATTCATTTTAGATGACTGGTCCATCTCCCACATCTGTTATAGCTACTTTAATAGTGGAAGCTAATTCAACACTTCAGTTCTGCACCGGATGTAGCTCCCCTGTACGCTCATGATTTGTAAAGCAGGCAACACTTCTGTTACCCTGAACATCTCATCTCCGGTAGCATTGTCCAGTTCTTTGCCAAAAAAAATGATCTGAAATCTCATCATCCACGTATCTCACGTTAGCGATCAACTGGCAAGGCCAACTGGTCAGTGGAGTTTTTCCATTTCTTATGCAGCATCTGGCCCTAGCATCACTTTAACCATTTGCAGGCTAGAATGAGCGACTCTGTTAAATTGTGTGGCTTTTTTAAATTTAGCAAACAAATCTGAAAAACGAGCCACACGCACGATAGAAAGCATAGCATTCAGTGTCTTTGTTCTGGTGCAGCACATTCCGAGGTTCATGTGGAAGCGAATGCACTCTCTTTAAAAACATATCCATTGCGTGCACCTGCATTCTGCCGTCTGCTGTCAATACAGAACAACAAACAAACAAACTTAATGTTAACGAAGTTGTTAACATTACGCCCTGAAGTAAAGTAAACTGTAGCCTATTGTTGTTTGTGCTGCCAAGAAAACTTGAATTGATATAATTGCAATATAATTATTATGGCCAAATTTTTTTTTATGAAATGATATATCAAAGCAGGTAGAAGTAACTGTAGTCACTTGACATTTCTGAGGATTTACATATTTCCACCAGGGCAGTGGTAAAGACATTCTTCAGTGGAGGCACCACAGTTAATCACGCTATCAACATCTTCTTACCTTTTCTTCTGTTATTACTATTCTTTAACTTTATGGTAGACTGTGAGTCCAGCAAATTGAGAACCTAGGATCCTGTTTATGTTTATGAATGTGACTCCAGTATATGTTGAGACATACGGGTGGAAAAATAGGTTACATTTATATAATGCAAATGATTAAGTTAACAATATCATTGAATATGTTGTACAAACAAGAAGAGCGAAATGGTAAACTTATAAGAAATCATCATCCACATCATAGTTTGACGCTGTGTGGGGTTATGGACTTGACAGTTTTGCATGGAATTGCCCATACAGTATACATATATATATATATATATATAAATATATTAAGATTTGACACATTGCAGTTTTTTAATGCAGGGATTATTTATAAATCAAAGAATTGTGGGTAGATGTAGGTGAACTGTGCAACATGCAGTTTGTGGACAAGAGGCAGATGTAACGGACTGATGCTTCTGTTTGAAAGGGGTGTATGTATGTGTGTGTCTGTGTGTGTGTGCCTTGTTGCCGGTGTACAGTATTTCTGAATATGAATGCTGTCTGGACAGGAAATGGCATAGCTTTTATCACATGCAACCAATCCAAAATCGATTTCATATTCAGAAACGTTAACCAGTAACAGCCTGGTTGCTTTGACATATCAACACCAAATTTCATCCTATTACACCATTTGAACAGGTGATTCGCCCTGTTTATTCTACCATCAATTTGAGGCTATAACACATTGCAACTTACTCACAGTGAGTAAACAGCAGATGTTCCCGCAATACTCCTAACATTACTCGTATTTGTTCCAGAAACATGCCTAGTTCCTTAGGCTCCTTCCTTCTTTCAGTGGTTACGTGTTTCATGCTGGCTACTCGTGAACAACTCATACATAATTCACACAAGGTCTACAGACCTTAGAGGTGTACATTTAATTTCCATACATCAAAGCGTTCGCCCATGGCAGCCAATGAAATTCGATGGCGAAGCCTCCAAACAGGAAGTGAGGTCAAATCTCGGAAACGCTTTGAGGTGTCAAGACCATATTTGGTGGGATGATTTTGGACACCATCCAAAGTAACCTCAGTAAATTTGGTGCAATTTGGCCACTAGGGGGCGTCGCAATTAGCAAAAATGCATTTTGTCTCATACGGTATCTCTTTATGTCTTTGGGATGACATCCACATTTTTACATTGGAGGTGCTCTGGGACATACCACTGATGAACCTAGGCAACCCTTCACGTCAGTGTAATAATTCGGCAATCGAGGGCAACGCCGCCAAACTCGAAGCAGCTTCGCGTCTTGGCCAAACTTTGGCGCTTTGACCTGAGGACGAGCGGTCGCGTCTCCTGCCGGGCGCTGTCGCGGCGCGTCTGAGCAAGCACACTTCGCACTTCCCACCGGGAAATGCATTCTAGTTTTAAAGAGAGTTCGGTTCCATTACTCCCGCTAACAGGAATCTCAGCTGAGTTGCTGGGGTAACGCTTCTGAACTAACCTGGTCGGTGGCAGGCTAACTGCCGAGCTAAATTAATCTGTGTTGCAAAAACAAAAACACCGGAAAACGAGTCCCAAAGTCAACCTGTGCTTTCGTCACCTGTAGCCTACAACTTAAAAAATAGAAGGAGAAACTTTTTTTCTGACAGTGTTGCAAGCATTGATTAAGGCTACCTATTCCCTAGTTTCAAAGAATTTCTGAAAATTATGCAACTTACATTGTTTGAACCTGATCTGTGTGTGGTCCAAGGAATCTTGCGGCTCTGCATACAGTGCATCTCTCATGGTGTCGTGCGCAGCGTGACAGGATATTAACAGAGTTATGTTCTGCGTGTTCTCGGGTTCGGTTCCCATGCGATGAATTAACATAGGCTATGTTAACACATTAGCTAGTTTAGTTATAGGCTACTCTTTAATGAAAGGCATATCACTATCGATAAAGGGTCATGTACAGTAGGCTTTCTTGTTCAGTGACAGCAGGCAGGCTGTCATGGGCTATAGGCCTATGATGCAAGGCAAGCCAGCCTATAGCCTAATTCTGTAACCTTTTAAAGGCTAGCCTAATTAAAACCGCTTCATAGTCTATTGATTAGGCCTAGGCTATAGTTCATGGATATCAAACCAACTGTGTTACACAAATTAAATATTAAATGTGCCATATTGCATTTCAAATAATTATTATCACAAACACTTTGGCAGAACTATATGTTTATGGGAGACAATAGGTTTTCTCCCAATACTCCCAGGACAATATACTCATTTTTTTTATGACCACCGAAAAAATATTTCAGAGTGAACCCTTTTAATCTACAAACGTAGGTTATCTTTATTGTTGAATAGCCTATGCCAAAGTTATTTTGAGTTTAGCCTACTTATTCACTTGTTTTGTTTGAGTGAAGAAAATCAAAGTCCAAATTCAAACCATCATGATTAGGCGATTTAGCCTACAGAAGCCTACGATTTCGTTATTATCCTTTTTATGTAGGCAACTAGCCTATCTATTTTTTTCACTCGGTGTTCAATTTGATTACTTCCGATGAAAATCATGTAGATGGCGCTTGTAAATCGAACTGTTCTTGTCTAGTTTGCCTTAATTTTACGACATTATATCCTCTTTTCGTCAATCTTTTGTTTCGGTCTACTTTTCTACCTCGTGCACGAGCAGACATGAAGCTGATTTAAGCCTCGTTTGAATAAACGAGGCCAAGATGCAGCTAACTTTTTTTTTTAAGTATATGTTTTGGGCTTTTATGCCTTTTTAATGATAGGACAGTTGAGAGAGACAGGAAGTGAGTGGGAGAGAGTGTTGGGGTGGGATCCGGAAAGAACCACGGGGCGGGAATCGAACCCGGGTCGCCGGTGTGCGGTGCAGGTGCCCCAGCCAGTCGCGCCACGGCTGGGGCCAAGATGCAGCTAACTTAATGGAACGGCTTCAGCCCCAAGTAAAAGTTGGCGCTAGTTCAAGCCAGGTTATTTTTCTTAAGCGCCGCCTTTATTAGCGAGAATGACGGAATACCAACCCCGGTATAGGCTACCGATACAACAACAATAACAGCTCAATTGAATATTTATTTCACATTAGGGAGTGATGTGCCTATGTCCATGTGTTGTTTTGTTTTTCTCAGTTTTTTTCTCTTGCTCTTCCAACGTACACATGCCATTTTTATCAAATTTGATGGGAAATGAGCTCAAAGGAGACTGCATTGGCCCAGAGATCACTCCGCAGTACAGTAACATAGCTGTTGTATTGCATGGAGAATACAGTGGCACTGTTTATTTTGTCACTTTATCTTGGTATTATTGGCCTGCTTATTTCTAGGTAAAGAGGCAGCTGCAGATCTGTCTCGAGACTGTTGAAGTGCAAATGTGCAGGTCCAGATGGCATAAGCCCCAGAGCCCTAGACTGATTATCACCATGCTAAGCTCAATCTTTTAAGATTGAACATTAGTCTGGGGAGTCTGCACCAAGGGGGCAGGAATATTCCCGGAAGTAGAAGCAAGAATTGAGCTGGTTATCAACCCTCTGCTAACTCCATTGGACGGCCATAGATTGCAGATTTTTTTGTGATCCCATAACTTCATGTAACCCTTCATGTGCCCTTTGTCGCCCTTATAGCTTCTGTATTCTATATAGGGTATCGAAGGCAAAACTAATTCACGTCTTCCCCGTATAACGTTGGTTTCCCGTAAAGAAGTATAGTTAGCATGTCAGTTGGAGGGAAGCTAACGTTCGACAGGACATTCCCCGTAATGTTTGGATAAGAAGCTCAGTCTAGCCTGCACGAAAACCATGACGGAAAGTCATTCGCAAGATCAGTGAAAAAGCGTGTAGCCTACGGTAGCCTACTGTTTGACAAGGTAAAGCATTACCTAGAGCAGGGGTTTTCAAAGTGGGTGCCGTGACGCATGCTCAGGGGTGCCACGGAATTGTCTAATAGGCCTACTAATTATAGTGCATGAAAATGCACTATATTGTTCTTCCTAGGTTTCTTATTATTACAGTGCATGAAAATGCACTGTACTGTTCTTCCTAGGCTTCTTCTTCTTATTATTATTATTACAGTGCATGAAAATGTACTGTACTGTTCTTCCTAGGCTTCTTCTTATTGTCCCACACCATGCCTGGTCTGCA
The DNA here is from genome assembly GCF_963854185.1 of Sardina pilchardus. Lineage (NCBI taxonomy): Eukaryota > Metazoa > Chordata > Actinopteri > Clupeiformes > Clupeidae > Sardina > Sardina pilchardus. The sequence goes on along the minus strand of NC_084996.1, from coordinate 20,360,917 downwards.
GGGAGACGTGGGCTAACGTTGGCTACGGCTATTGGGGAAGTTTGCGCTTCAAATACGAGTCCACTTATGCTAGTGGCCTTTGCCAGCTGCTCGCTAACGTGAGATGTCGATGAGGACAAATTTACAGATAACTTTTTATTTTGCAAAGAACTGACCAACCATGCTGCCGGAGATGAGATATTCAGGGTGACAGATGAATACTTGAGGAACAATAATCTTAGCTGGGATATGTGCGTAAGTGTGTGCACTGCCACTGACGGGGCGACCTCAATGACAGGTCAGGTCAAAGGCTTTGTAACGAAAGCTATGCAACAGAATCCTGCCATGGTAGCGACGCATTGCATGTTGCATCAGGAGGCTCTTACTGCAAAAACGATGCCTCCAGACCTGATAGATGTATTGAATCAAGTCGTAAAAATAGTTAATTACGTTAAATCACGTCCTCTTCAAACACGGTTATTCACTGCCCTCTGCAGTGAAATGGGGTGGTTATCAAGTTGTCTCTTCACATCCTGTTCACCATTTATTCAAATGTTCAATTAAATGAGTTGAATGAAAGTAGTTCATTTGAATAAAACAAAAAAAATATATTAACTTCACCTTATCTTAGTAATGCCTATAATAAAAGCAGTTTTGGCGTATCCAACATATCACAAGGTTAAAGAAAATGGCATGAAGTACAAATATGGCACAAAGGAGGTTGAGTAAAAAGTAAAAAAAATAGGGGTGCCGTGGATGGAGAGAGATATGTTTAGGGGTGCCGTAAGCCAGAAAAGTTTGGGAACCACTGACCTAGAGGCAAGTAAATGTAGTAGGGTGGCTGTATCATCAGGACGATGATAGAATTTCTGGGGGTAAATTGTGGTAGAATTGACTGTAATTGAGAATCTTGCATCTCTCATTCATTTGGTTGAGTGGCCTGATTTGGGGTAACTATATTACACAGGTAAAATATTAGTAGGCCACCTAGTGGCCGTCCTGTCACATTAGCATAATAATAATATTAAAAACAAACGTTAATAATGGATTGACAGTTGTTCGGAAAATCCCATCTATCAGACGAGTTACAGCAATGTACTGTACAGGATGGCTAACGTCACGAAATGAGTACGAGTCTGCGCAGTGCGATGGAGAGTAAACAGATTTTTGTTTCAGCACCCTCCCATTGAGAACAACGGAGTCTGTTTGTCCATTTCTTTTAGGTCTATGGTCTGCACATGTCTACTGCACAAGAGGCATGATCAATGGGCATAGTTCAAATGACCCTGCACGCATTTGGATAGTCCTTCAATCAATCAGACCAACCATCTGGGTGCGCCTTTTGCAAACTGCAATTTGCCTACCGACCTGAGGTTGGTGTTGATGCTATCATCTACCTGCTTTAGCGAGCCCACAATCACCTGTATGAACCTGACAGCACAGTGAAAATAATGTTCTTTGACTTCTCCAGTGCCTTCAACACCATACAACCTGTATTGCTACAAGAGAAGCTACACAGGATGCAGGTGGGCACATCCATAACAACATGGATCACTGATCACCAGACGGAAAGACAACAGTTTACGGATGGGAGCATGTGTGTCTGAACAGGTGGGTGGCAGCACAGGAGCACCGCAGGGGACTGTACTCTCTACTTTCCTCTCACATCATACACTGTCAGTACAACTTATCATCTGCAGAGATTCTGCAGTTGTGGGGTGTGTGAAGGATGGGAAAGAGACTGGAGAACAGCTTTGTAGTGTGGTGTGGAACTACCACATACTCTTAAATGTGACCAACACAGACTCATGTAAATAGCGTTATGACCTGAACCCCTTTTCTGACTGCTGTGGTAGTAGCCTATAGATAGCTCCTATTTTGTTATTGTTTTGGTGGATAGTTGCTGTAATTCTCATGGAAGTCTTGTGGAAATAAGTCATTTAAAAAAAAAAGAAAAAAAACAATACATGAGTCAGAACATTGCTGAATAAGCTGTTGCCAGCTCTACAGTGGCTTTTACCTAGTGTTTCTTACCTGCAGGGAAACTTGCTGTCGTGCCAGTGATTGATTGGGGAGTTGGTACTATTGGTGGGTGTGGGGCTGGCCTGTTAAAATCAATATCGCCAACATCTGGAAAAGGTCAAAGTTGAATCTGGACATGAATGACGAAGCACTGCAATAAACAGACTATCTCAAGGGTTAACGACTAGTGAAAGGTTTCTCACTCACCTGTGCAGTAGTTCTCTAAGTAGTTGTATGGTCTTATAAATTCATACACATAGTAATTTCCAGGGCATGCTTTGATTCGAACGGGTGGGTTTGGCCAACTGCAGCAGTCTTCTGCCTGGACATTATGCCAATACCAATTCCACTTCGAGTGCCCACAGACCTGCCGTGTCACAATACCTTCCCCCACTCGAGGATGTGTTCCATTTAGCCACAGAGGAACGTAATTTCCACAGCGGAACTTTCTCACACAATACTCTGGCATATGGGCGTCAGTTCCTCTGTAATACATGCGATACCAGCCTTGCCAGCTGTGGTAAGCATCAGTCTGTCTGTAGTTGTAGGAATATTCGTGGAATGTTTTGTTGGCAGCCCTCCATGTGTCATCCAGCACAGTGTAGTTGTGACAAGGGTCAAATGCTGGTGTTGTCACTTCTGTTGTTGGTGTTGGCTCTGGAGATGTTTCCGTACTACCTGATGGAGATGTTGATGTTTATGGATAAATGGTGTGGATAAATGGCTAGATGTTGTACAGTTGTTGATTATATGAGAATATAGTCAATTGAGGACAATCCTCCCTAAACATTTCAGTGAAATTAAAGTAATAACATCTACATACGTTTAACCAGCACACTTATTAAAACAACATACAACAAATTACATTTTAAACACAATGCCACTGAAATCTATCAAATTCCTGAAAGCGACCTGGAAAACCCACAGAGTGGTGTAGAAGGCTAGGTGTCAGGGAGAGTACATTGGATGACTTCACTAGACCCACCTCCCATTGTCTCTTGCTCCCGTAATGAGGGGCACCAGAGAATGTCTAATAAGGGGAGAACGACCACTTGCTGAATACTTCCGCATGGTACTGCAACTAGAGGGCGGTCGCGAGCAAGTGGAGAATGAATGGAGGTGAATGGAGTTTCTCCTAAAATCCACTTTTCTCTGGATATAATTTTTTGTGTAGAAATCGGAATATTGCATGTGAAAGGGGGGTCAAGGAAAATACACACGGCTGAGTATTAGATTTTTTAAGTCCCTTAATTGCTCTAAAAAGCCTTTCAAACGTGTCAATGATGTCATTCATTAGCAGGGTGCTAGTGTGTTATGGGCAACAACGACCAAGCCTGTGAGAAACCAAAGGGCCATAAGTAATAATTGTTCATTCAACTTTCGACCCATAACCCATATTGAGCTTGCAGAAACTAAAATCTGATCTTTGATTTTTTAATGACAATCAGGTGAAACAGACCAATTTAGCTGTCTCGCCCCATAGACTCCCATTGTTTGATCACTTGCTCGTGATCGCCCCTAGTAGAACTGCAACAGGAACTGCAGGTACAATGCAGGTACAATGGAGTTACAGTAATAGCAAGTGGACCGGCTCTCCATAAATGGGCTCTGGGGGCACTCTCACTGTCCAACCCGGACATAGTTGTTCTGAACTGCCGTGACTCAAAAGCTCTCTGTCAAGTGGCACGCCTATCAGTGTGACTAGAACTTTGTGAGCAATCCGACAGAGAAGAACGTTTTGCGTTTTCCCCTCCATTTCTGGCACCCCCTGAATGTGTAGCGCCTTTAGCATTCGCATATACTGCCTATGCCTCGGGCCGGCCCTGCTTGACCCTCATAACTTGCCAGCATTCTGCTAATGAATGATGTCATGTCATCAACATTTTTGAAAGGCTTTTTAGAACAAATAAGTAACTTTAAAAAAATGTGATACTCTAGTATTTCCAGCTCCATAGACGTCCATTCATTCTGCACTCGCCTGTGACCACCCTCACATTGCATGGAACCACAGATGGAGCTGCAACCAGTTCAGAAACCGGAAGATGAAAGTTCTCCCCGTATTACATTCACTGTTATCGTATAGTCAGAAGTATAAGGGGGGAAGTATGTAGGGGGACGTGGAGGCATACAGTCAAGGGAGAAGCCCACATGTGTACCCTGTAGCCTCATTTTGTTGACAATATTGTCAAAAACAGCTGGCTGGACTGGTAGATGTTTTTTGACGAAAAAGCTGTTGGACCTGTGAAGTCGGACTCAACAAACAAATAGCTTGCGATAACTGTTAGCAAAACCACCACTATCGTAAAAGTACTGATTTCTACCCCTTTTGCTTGAAAACGTTTTTTTAATAGTTCAAAATAATATTTGATTGATGAACCTTACATTTTTCAGTAGCCATAACTCTGGATTTGAACAAAAATCTGGTTTTGTTCATAATGGGAGCTTTAACTACCTACAGTATTACCCTGGAAAACATACCAAAACTAGTCCTTAATTTGTAAATCAGGGCTTTGATTTCACCTTACATGCCATTTGCGTGTAGCCCATTCTCCCATTCCGGCTTCTGTCACACCCACAGTGCGCAAGTTTGAAATAACTGAAAATGAACTAATCCAGCACCTCCTTAGTTTAGGTTGATTTACGCTCTTTTTTTGACTTGCGTGTAACGGGTGCTAGCTGGTTAGCTATGCTGTGGAACGTTAGTAAACCTCACTCCCCGACGCTTCAAGAGCGCTGCTGGCATGAAAGCTAGTAGCCTGGGCTTTTAGCTGGATTGTTAGCGCGCTCGACTCCCGATCCGAGGTGCTGTTGTCTCGCGGGTTCGAGTCCGGGCGTGTGCAGGGCTGGACCGCGGTGGTTCCACACAACGCAGGTTACATTGGTGCCGTGACCCGGATCGGGAGTGAGGTTTAGGGGGGTGAGTGTAACGGGTGCTAGCTGGTTAGCTATGCTGTGGAACGTTAGTAAACCTCACTCCCCGACGCTTCAAGAGCGCTGCTGGCATGAAAGCTAGTAGCCTGGGCTTTTAGCTGGATTGTTAGCGCGCTCGACTCCCGATCCGAGGTGCTGTTGTCTCGCGGGTTCGAGTCCGGGCGTGTGCAGGGCTGGACCGCGGTGGTTCCACACAACGCAGGTTACATGCGCACCCTTACGCACATGGAAGAATTTCCCCCCTTAGGGCATGAAAATGCACTGTTTAAACATACGTACTCACTTACCTATCAATACAGGGTAGCAGTATTAATTATGTTATTGGACAAATAAATTGCATGCAAACAAATGTGAATACAGTCAAAATGTAACAATATGTTCTGGAATCATAGTTACCAGGCATGCCAGTGGAGGTTGTCAGTGGAGATGTTTTAGTCGTCGTTGGTACTACTGCTGTTGGTGCTGAAGTGGTCATTGCCTCCGTTGTTGTTGGCCCTAGAGATGTTGCCGTAGTTAGAGTTGTACTTCAGTTAAGTTCAGTTCAGATAACTTTATTAGTCCCCGAGGGGCAATCCATCCATGATGGAGTTAAAAAGTGCATTATAATAAATAAGCAAATAAGTAAGTATTGTAGCAGTAATGCGTCTATAGCCACACACACACACACAAACACACACACACACACACACACACACACACACACACACACACACATTTGCCAGTGACGGAACAGAGCAGCGGGGTGCAAGAACCAGTATTGTTGTAGTTACATTTTTTCACATACAGAAGTTTTTTTCACATGTGGCATATCAGGCCACAGTTATGACCGAGGGAACACAATGAAAATAAATGAACACTCCCCTCAATGTTGCCACTATTTCTTTACATTGATGTGGTTGTAGCAGCTGATAATGTAATAACATCCAATAACAGAATAACGACCAATAACATAATAATTTTATTGTAATAAAGCCAATAATGTAATACATTTCCAATTATGTAATAATATTTCTGAATCAACAATGTAATAACGTTTTGCCAATAATGTAGTAAGTTATGTCATGAGTCTATGATTTTTCGTGCGTTTGTGTGTGTGTGTGGGGGGGGGGGTGTATGTGCATGTGTGTGGGTGTGTTTGTGCACGTGTGCATGTACAGTACATGTTTATGTGTGTGTGTGTGTGTGTGTGTGCAGGTGCATGTGTGCGTGTCTACTGTGTGTGTGTGTGTGTGTGTGTGTGTGTGTCTGTGTTTGTGTGTCTGTCTGTCTGTCTGTCTGTGTGTGTGTGTGTGTGTGTGTGTGTGTGTGTGTGAAAGAGGCATGATTTATTTAAAAAGGAACCGATCCACCATCTCCTTAATGTAAGATATGAAAGCATGGATCATGGACTTTTGGACTTTTAAAATGTAAGCATGGTGAGCTGAATAGGGAGGTACTGCAGGGGGTTTGCCAAGTTGTTTCATCAAGTTGTTTCAAGTATTTCCTAAAAATGTCCTATAGGCTTCATAAACATAAACAGAGCATATGCGGTAACACTTTACATTACAGATCAGTAATAAGTGGGTAATGGTAATTTATATGCAATTTCTTTTTTCTTTTTTTTTTCAATATGTTTTGGCTTTCTGCCTTTATTAGTATAGGACAGTGGAGTGGTAGACAGGAAACAAGTGGGAGAGAGAGATGGGGTGGGATTGGGATATGACCGCAGGCCGGATTCGAACCTGGGTCCCCGTGGGCACTCAGACCCGTAAATGGTACGGGCGCTGTAGCCTGCTGCGCCACAGCGCCCCCCATATATATGCAATTTCATGGTAGTAATATATTTAAACCACATATTACAAATAATTAATGTGTAATTTCTAGACTATTACTGTGTAATTACCATAAAACAACAACGCAAATAACTTGGGTAAAATAAAATGGGAATAACAGCAATAAATATCTAGGATTTACTTATTGTGACATAATATTTCTGTAATTATACCAACATGATGGTGCTATGAAGGACTAAATTACATAGTATCTTTTAAGTGTTATGGCACAATTACCCAATGGTCAAAGTTTTTGTAGTAGTTAGTTTGATGGTAAAATGTGACCTGTTATCTGTTATTATGATTAAATAAATAAGGTAATTTCACAATAACTATATGGTATCAGGGCTGTAAAATACTGTTTTGTCTTTTCGGAAAGATTTCAACAACTCTCCACCGTACAGAAAACCTTTCAAAAAGACAAAACAGTATTTTACAGCCCTGATACCTTAGTTATTGTGAAATTACCTCATGTATTTTATCATAACAACAGATAACAGGTTACATATTATGTCACAATAAGTAAATCCTAAATATTTATTGCTTCGGTACATATTTACAGCAGTTATTAGGCTATACCATTTTATTTTACCCTTAAACCTAAGTTATTTGCATTGTTGCTGTATGGTAATTGTACAGTAATTGTCTAGAAATTACACATTAATTATTTGTAATATGTGGTTTAAAAATATTGTTACCATTAAATTGCATACATATTACCATAACATTACCCACTTATTACCGATCTGTAATGTGTTACCAAATATGCTTTATATTAATTTATAAAAGAACATACAGTATGGTGACACTAGGGTAAGGGTACATGAATCACCATGGCCACATGCACCAATTCCTTATCTTGCATCAAAAGCAAAACAAGTGACCGTCTGCCCCAGAATCTATTTTGGGCAACACAGGGCAACTAATGAGGACAGCAGACAACTAACAGCTTTGTTAGCAAAACCAGTCAGCTAAATCCCATTCAGTCTCAATGGAGCAATGGTACAGTAAGTTTACTGCAAAAAAACCACAACTTTAACACATTAAATAAATTTCAGTTGTTTTTTTAAGCATTTGTTAAAGTAAAATGTCCATTTTGATTTTCAACATAATGTTTTGCCATGTGCATTTTGACTCTGAAGAAGACGCAAGGGCGTCAAAATATTAGTCACTTTGCACCATTAAATGCATTGAAAAGTATCGAGTGCTCTGTTCTCACTCCCTGGTCCTAGTTTGACTTTGAGTCTCCCCACGGTTACCTGATCTAGTTTTTGCCTGTTGCTAGTCCTTCAGCTCCATAACAAAAGCACATGCAGCATGTACGGGGGAAGAACTCAAGCCAAGAGAAATATTTACAGCGACACAGTAAAATATACATATTTCACAACTCTAGGAGGAGCTCTAGAGTCGCCAACATTACCAGTTCTTACATACTGTACATCTTCTGATGCAACTTGGGCACATCATCAGTGATGTAAGAATAAAGTCTGGATTTGTGCCAACAGGATGGCATTCCTCCTCTTTGTGTTTGTTCTCAGAGAACAAAGAATTAAGGCGACACACAAAGAAAGATCAGAAGAATAAGTAAGAATTGTTTTTTGCTAGAGGGGTATGTTAACAGGGAGGGGTACATTTTCTTTATCCCTGGAATGCTAGTAGAGTTTGTACACTATCATTGGGGGAAAGTAGAGCACAGGAGTTGTTTTGTCTCTCCTACTTAAGTTGAAACAAGTGAATATTATCTTCCCCTTTTAGCTAATATCTCTTAGAACTAGATGTATATTGGTATGAATATGACCGCCGCTTAGTCCTGCACATTCTCTCTGCAAAAATAATAAAGTCAATTTGTTTTCATCCCTGGCTGCAACTTTTACGGATGTAAATCAGTGTGTGCATGTACAGTATGCGCTTGCTTATGTGTTCTCTGTCTGTGAGTTTTCGCGTGTGTGTGTGTGTGTGTGTGTGTGTGTGTGTGTGTGGGTGTGCGTGTGCTTGCTTGCATTTGTGTGTGTGTTTGTTTTATGTGTCTTAGTGTGTTCACTTGTGAGTGTGTGTGTGTGTGTGTGTGTGTGTTTTTATTTGTGTGGGTGTGCCTGCATGCATGTGGGTGTGTTTGTGCATGTGTAAGTGTGTGTGTGCGTGCAGGTGTGTGTGTGTGTGTGTATGCCTACCTGTCTACTGTGTGTGTAAGTGTCTGTGTGTGGGTGTGTATTTCTGCGTGTGTGTGTGTGTACGTGCATGTGTGTGAGTGTGTGTGTACCTTTGTGCATGTATGTGCGTGTGTTTGTTTGTGTGTGTGTGTGTGTGTGTGTGTCTGTGCTTGTGTGTGTGTATGTTTGTGTGTGTGTGTGTGTGTGTGTGTGTCTCCATGTCTGCATGTATCTTTATACATGTATGTGTGTGTGCATGCGTGTGCAGTGTACAGTCACAATGTACACTTAGTCCACTGCTTGGTTGAATTCCCCATTGTCCTGCGTTCTAGAAGGGGGTGCATTAACCGTGTGTTGCACACCTACTGTATGAAGTAGTTCCAATTTGTTGGCCGTATCATTGTGTATTAATTCGCCAAACTCGTTATGGAGTTTAGATTAACTGTCACGTTGCATCCAAGCTGAAATACAGACGCTCAGAACATAGTGACATATGACGGAGGTGGATTTTAGCTAGTTGGATGTTGAATGTTCATCAGAATCCTAGGATATGCCCACTTGACAACAGGAGAGATAGAACTAACGACTAGCTTTTGGCCGTAGCAACCATCCATTTAGAACTAACGACTGGCCTTTGGCCATAGTAACCATCCATTTAGAACTAACGGCAGTTTGTCTTGCAAGTTGAAAAATTTGTTGAAATGTGTCTGGGAAAAGTAGCTCTACAAATAAGACACTTCTAGCGATTAAAACGTTTATATTATAACTGGAAATGAAGAACAGTGGAATAAGCGGGGTAATGGACTTCACGCCGTTCGATTATACAAAGTTAATGCACTTTTCTAGATGGAACCTCCGCTTCGCGTCGGGCCGTTTTACCATCTAGAACGTGTGTCGTCCATTATCCCTCACATATATTATTTTATTGTATGGTCCCCCATGAACCAATACTGTTTTGGGATACTGTTCATAGGCACTATACTTAATTTGTAAAAATGCAAAGATGGATTCAGATGTCAAAGTCAGTTGAAAAGATGTAAGTGTGGCTTAATGCTATTCAGTGCTGAATAATTCTGAAGTCATTCCTACCCTGTGCTGCTGAAAGTTCACCTGTTTATGAAAAAGAGATTAAAATGTTAGCAATCTAATATTAAAACTGGTGTGTGTATATGTGGGAATGTGCCTGAACCAGCTTCAGGAGGCCTTACCCATAATCAGCATCACTGCAGATAGCACACACACACAGACAGTGAAGCCCATGTTGACTGCTGCACCTGGTCTCTCTCACAAGCAGGATAGGGTTCACTCTTCTCAGCTGCTGATATCTAAGCAACCCAACAAACACAAAATGACGCTTAGAGCAGCCGTTCACCTTGCGCACTAATAAGTACCCACTCTTTTTTCAATTCAATTCAGTTCAAAACAGCCAACACTCACACTCTCTCTCTCTCTCACACACACACACACACACACACACACACACACACACACACACACACAATAAATAAATGATAAATTATTATTATCTTTTGGAGGCCCGAAAGCGATCATGTGGAGCTGTTTAAGCAGTTACTGTATATTGCATGATAAAATACACATGAATTAGTCTATGGGTTACTCACAAATGGCTGTATTGCCACAATTTCTATAATAATACTTATATATGTACAGTTACAGTTACCAAATTGTGTAATTATGTTGGACGAAAATATAGTTTATTATCAAAGTAAAATGATTGATGGCATAAGTCAGCGGTGTTTGTTTAAGCACATAATTATGACCGCTGCGCAGCGGTCATATACTGTACTGTAGCTATAGTCAGGTTTTTTTTTTAAATTTTTTGCGTGGAGCAAATCTCCGTCAAGGATTCCTGGGAGACTGAAGGACCGGAACGGAACTTGAAACTTGGTGGGCATGTAGCCCCACATGGATAGCATGTCACCATTGTTTTTCTGTTGTTCTTTTATATATATCTATATATATAAAAGAACAACAGAAAAACAATATATATATGTTTACACTGAATTATAATAAAACCAATTTCATTACATACTTTACTCTCATATCATTATTGTTGAGGTCTAGAATATAACCATATGTGCCATTTTTGCATAGATGTTTTTAGTTATATGAAACACTTAAAAGTTCTCTATGTAGCCATATACACAGTAATAATCTAGCGGAGTATGGGTTGCTCGCTCCTCATATGACGTCGTCACCCAGTTACGTTAAAAATGCTACCTTTGCAGAAATTACAATTAATGTAATTTTAATGCTTTTTAAGACAGAAATATATTTACACATTAATTGTTTTATTTACACATTAATTGTTTATGGTAGATAACCTGCACATAGCTAACCTTCCCTTTATACTAGGGGTTCCAATACTTCCAGTACGCATTTTATGGAAAACATTTATTTATTTACGATACGTTATTCATCCACAAAGAAAATTGATGTCCTTAAAGGATGTACATTTCCTCTTTTTTAGATTAAGGCATTAAGATCAATTTCCAATAGATGATTTTATATTCCTCCTCTTTATAGTCAACTTTAGCATGTGTTAAATACTTATGGAGGTAGCTGTATGTGTGTGTCATTGTCATAATTTTGTTATTAATTATTGAGATGATTCGTTTCTCTCATTCAAATAAAAATAATGATGTAATTGCACACTGACAGAGTATAAAAAGCACAGACAACTAAACAGTTTACTTTGATAACGAGCATTGATTATGTCTGCATTTTTGTGTCTACTGCTCGTTAAAACCATTAGTTTAAAGTACTCAAAGCTTACTTGCAAAGGTATTTTTTTTATCTCTGTAGTATTAGCATTGATTTAAAAAAATCCATCTATAGCAAATGGTAAGATATTGTCTCCAACAACTTCACCTTTGCAAAAATTGAATATGGTTAAAAATCATAAACCATATCAAAACAATAAATACTCAAATACTGTGCATGGTATATCCTACCAGTAATGTGGTTGAGGTTGTGCAGAATAATGTGATTGCAATGCTCTTGTTCTTCTCTCCTGAGTTGCCCCTGGATCAATGACATCTCCCGTCCATCTAATTTATATATGGGTTGGTGCTGATAACAAAAAAAACACTCACACACACACACACACACACACACACACACACACACACACACACACACACACACACACACACACACATGCACAGACCTACCCACACACACACACACACACACACACACACACACATGCACAGATCATTATTAAATGATAAATAATTTACTCAATTGAGCTGTCTGGTTTTGTATTCAGCAGTAAAAATGTTTTAGATTTCCGAAGAAATGAGTGAAAGAGACAAATAATGATTTAAATTATATTTGTTGCAAAGTTACTATAAGTAAAATGTTTTTTGGTTGGATATAAGGAACGAAAGGTCTCTTTAAGTCCTATGACTCATGACTGACTAAAGAATGTACACCCTATTAATCACCAAATAAACATTACAATTGAATTGTGATTGGAATTGAGTACTTTGTCCACCTCTGTCTACTGCTGGGAAAGCTTGGCATTGTGACAGTGATGATGATGCAGATGTGTTGCAGTCAAATTGAATGATCAGCCAAAAAGCAGATGCATGCCAATCTGCAGAAACAGTATGTTGCAGTCCGGTCTGAGTGGGCAGCCTTTTCAGCGATGATGCAGGGCTAGTAGCCCTCTGGGTACGACATCATAGCAGTGATGATAGCAATAGCAGGTGCATAGCTATGTGGTGGGAACAGGTTTTACTGCAGGGGAGATGCATGATAAAGGTGCATGGTAGTGATAATAGGTGCGCATAAGAATGTAGAAATGTTGATCTGTAGTGAGAGAGCATTTATTGAAAGCCTACCAAGTTCTTGGAAGTGTCATCTGTGTAGACAGTAGTAGTCGAACAACATTCCACTCTCAGATTTATGTTGTGTGGGATTTTCCATTCGGCAGACTGCAGAAACAGCACACCCCTTTAATTTCAGGCCCACAATACACTGGCACGCACACACACACGCGCACACACACATGCACACACACACACACACACACACACACACACACACACACACACACACACATGCACACAACCACACACACACACACACACACACACACCGACTAATAACTTTTTCATAGTCATAAAATCGCTCAGAAATCGTTGTTTTGCTTGACTGACCAGTTTCATCGAAAACAGTAATATTTCCTCCCGCCCCCAGTGTCCCTATCCGTTATTGCAACCTTGCAGTTTCTGCAGTAGACGATCGCTCCTTGTTTACATCTGGAAGTCAGAGACGCGTAAGGAACAAGAAGAACCACGCTTGCAATTTATATATTTATATATAGCCTATATATGTATAAATATACATGCTAAAGCTGTCGGGGAAGCTCTGCAGAGAAATATGCAAGCATAAAACGAGCGAAAACGAAACCAGAGTTGAAATCGCCAATCCTGCATAGTTCCTCTTTAAGGCGATACAATGGAGCAGTGAAATGGTGTAAAACTCCCTTTTGGAGTTGAGCTTGTTTCTCCAGTCACATGGTTTAAACACCTGCACAGCTTCATCCTTCACAATTGTCTTGTCATTCTTCAAATTCAAATTCAAAGATACTTTATTGGCATGACAAACAAGACATTCATGTTGCCAAAGCAGTCAAACAAATGTATAGCATAGTGTAACATTAGCGCAGAATAATAATACACATATACACTGTACACATATGCATACATGCATATACACATAAGAATACAAGTAATATACCATACTGTAAGTATGTCTATTCTCTGTAAAAATAAGGATATAGTCTAAGTATGTATGTGAGATAAAATAATGAAGTTACGCTAGTGTCTCTCAGCTTATGACATATCTTGCTGTTAGGGGCTGAATATCCTATGAATATCCTGAATATCTTTCATTTGCTTTATGCACATTGATAAAGGGATGCAGCTTTTACCCTGAAATGCATCATTGCATCTGCCCTTCTCACTCACAACGTCTGCCAACTTTGACCAGATGGAATACACCTCTAAAATGGAATACACCTCTGAAAGGTCTGGAATTGAACTCTGACAGTAATAGCAGGGTCCTTCCTGTGGACAGATTTACTTTCGCAACACCAAATAAAACGTATTTCTTTACAATGTCAAATATACAGTACTGTATATTTGGATTTCTTTTAGTGTATCAAATAAACAAATATTTATTCAAAAAACGTAATGACAATGAGCTCTATTCCTACACTTGTGAAAGTTATGAGATAGATACACAGCATTATTAATAGGTCAAGACTGTCCCCCATAGAGGGAAACACTACACACCGTCACCAGATGCTACACCATACTGTATATTTGCACAAAACCTCCCACTGTTTACATGTTCTACACACAGCCAATTTATAGGTGTGTATTGGCAATACCTCATCTGAAAGCTATCAAAGCGACACTAAAGCACTTTTCCTCAGTTGCACGTGCGCCATTTGTTTATCCACCAAATAATGACGTCCACAGACAAGGTAGAGCATGTTGCATGATTTTATGACAGTATGATGTATTGCGACATCAAAGCAAGTCAAATTTGTGGTTTCTTAGATCTCATTTCATCGAACCACAGGTAAGCTACCCGATCTGGTAAAGTTACATAGTGCGGTTATAGCCGATAGAGGGCCGCGAAGTGAATGCAGAAGTGCCGTGAGCCAATGAAGAGTGACTAACAGAGGAGTTACATGCATCTTGTTTGGCTGATTAAAGACCAGAAGTGGTAACAATGCATTGCAATGGTCAAGTTTTGCCAATTGAGAAAAGTGCTAACATTGATACCATATCTCCTTATTAAAACATGAGTTTGTCACAACAAACCTAAAGCATCATGAATGACAGTATATGAGAAGAATGTGGTTTGGCCATGTTCACCACCACCACCACACCCCTGTGTTCATTACCTGCTGGCATGACCCCAGACCAGGAGTGGAAAACTCTGCCATCTTGCATGATGTGACCAGGTGTCTTTGTTGGGAACACACCCCTACAGGCATTTCAGGTTTCTGTCAAACAATTGCTGCAAATTTGTGGCAAGGTCATATTTTCACACGCAACTTAGGTCTCTGGCAAACAAAACAAAATCAAAAACAATGTTGCGGTTAACTTTTGGCAAATTTTGCCGCAAATATGCAGCAATATCATTGTGCACATTAGGTGTGTCACCAAAAGTTCTCTGAACGGTTGCCATTATTGTGTGGTGGAACATTATTGGCTAAGGTTGTTGCTGCTCCGTCTCAGATTTTGTTCAAACTTTGTCTTTATTCATCAATGGGTCCTAAAAATCACCAGTGAACATTTGCCATTAGTGACAAACTTTGTGTGTAGCATCTGGTGACGGTGTATACTGTATCCCTCTATGGTGGACAGTCTTGACATATTAAAGAGACCCTATGCAACTTTTTCATAGTCATAAAATCGCTTAGAAATCGTTGTTTTGCTTGACTGACCAGTTTTATCGAAAACAGTAAGATTTCCTCCCGCCCCCAGTGTCCCTATCCGCTATTGCAACCTTGCAGTTTCTGCAGGAGGCGATCGCTCCTTGTTTACATCTGGAAGTATGAGACACGTAAGGAGCAAGAAGAACCACGCTTGCAAATTATAAATATATATATATATTGTCTATATATGTATAAATATACACGCTAAAGCTGTAGTAGAAGCTCTGAAGAGAAATATGCAAGCATAAAACGAGTGAAAACGAAAAGCAAAACCAAAACCGGAGATGAAATCGCCAATCCTGCATAGTTTCTCTTTAATAGTGATGCGTATCTATATCATAACCTTCACAAGTGTTGGAATAGAGCACATTGTTAATATATATATATTTTTTTGAATAAATATTTTTTTATTTGGTATTGTAAATGAAAGTCAAATACACTCTACATTATAGTGGTATTGTAAAGAAATACGTTTCATTTGGTTTTGCAAAAGTATATCTGTCCACAGGAAGGACACTACTATTAAGAGTTAAATTCCAGACCTTTCAGACCTTATAATATACATCAGTGTTTAAGTCTTGAACCTGCTGAAGAAATACAAGTTGTATATTCAATTAACATTGCATTGTGTAGAATACCTAGAATAAGTATGAACATCAGCTATGAATCTACATGATCTCCCTCTTTAGGCCTATACCGTTCTGTATTCAGCCCCCTCTCCTACAGCTAGTAGTACCAGTCTTTTCTGTCTCAGACCTCCTGTGTCTTTCCTTGTTTTCTTACTGGCAGTTGTGTGCCTTAAGGGCCATTCACACCAAGAACGATAACTATAACGATAACGATAAACAAATATTGCTCTCGTTAATATGAATGACGATGTTCACACATAAACTATAACGATGACGACATGAAGAGCGATATCATTGGGGATCAATTTCAGTCCAATTTTGAGAGGCAAAATCGTTTGCGTTGTTCTTGGTGTAAATGCCCCTTTAATCTGCTTTTTACCCCCCCTTCCTCTTCCTACAGTTTTCTGGCTTTGGCGAAAAACACTCCGGCGACGTCATCGACTCCAACCCTCATGTCCGCAGGCAGGGTGTAGACGCTGAGCTGTTGTAACTGGAAGCCGCTGCCCCTGAGGCTGGCACAGACCTGGGCCTCGTCCAAGGGCACCACGGGGATGCGCAGCCCTGGCGCCCCCAGGTAGTAGCTCTCGCCCAGGGCGCCGATGAGCAGCAGGTGCCCCGCCGGGCGCAGCAGGGAGGAGATGTGCCCCAGGGCCCGCGTGAACGCCGCCACGTCCGGGCTCACGCTCTCCAGGCAGAAGCAGGACACCAGGCAGTCGGCTCCGCCTGTTGGCAAGGCGACGACGTCTGGGGGCAAAGGGCACGAGCGGTGCACGTCGATGGGAAGGACATCGCTCACCACAGAGCGAAGTCGAGCAGCCTTCTCACTGGACTCTGATGGCCTGGCGGATATGATGAGAGGGGAAGCAAGGGGTGGAAATAGAGAGAAAAATAAGAAAGACTATGGGCCAGAGTTTGGCGGCAATGTAGGTAGCAGGAAACTACAGTACGTCAAGGTAGTTGATACATTCTGAAGTGGGAGAGAGCTCTCCTGTGAAGTGAAATTGAATAAACCAATCACAAGCAACCATATATATATATATATATATATATATATATCAAACTTAGAAAATTGTTTCTCACAGTTTTTAGGAATCTGTTCACGGTATGTGTCAAAAAATATGTCCTGGCTCTATAGAAGGGAACACACAGTGGCTCTAACCAAAGCATAAACTAGATGTTTTGACTATTGGAAAGCAAAACCGATCCTCTCTAGATAAGTGATGTTATATAATATGTATGATATAATATGTGTCAGTACTGTAGCTTTGGCAACGCTGTAACAAACAGTCATGCTAATAAAGCACCCTTTGAATTTGAATTTGAATTTGAATTTAATAGGGATCGAGGGGAGAATGGAGACAAAACAGGTTCTACCACCTTTCTCCAACATGTTTTAGATAATTTGCCTACGGGTGTAGTGTGTCTATCTGTGTGTGTGTGTGGGTGGGTGTGTGTGTGTGTGTGTGTGTGTGTGTGTGTGTGTGTGTGTGTGTGTGTGTGGACTCACTGCCGGCCCTCCAGCTGGCAGACATACTCCAAGTAGGGTGTCCAGTCTAGGCTGCTGGAACCGTCAGCCAGCCAGTGCTGGAGCTCGCACCGGTTCACTTCCAGGAAGTCGGTCAGTACCACGCGGCCGAACACCTCGCAGCCACTCAGCACCTGGTACAGGGTCGGCCCAGAGCCCACATCTACTAGCACCTCCCCCCGCACATCACCTACGACACACACACACACACACAGAGAGAGAGAGAGAGAGAGAGAGAGAGAGAGTCATATTCATGTAGCCAAATGAATGCACAAAAACACAGAGAATCACTCCCAAACACAGGCACAATTCAACGCATTGCTTTTCTTTCAGGAAAAATAATGAAATAAACTGTTTTGATAAAAATGAAAGTAATAAAAGTTGCTCTAGGGCAAGGATCACACAGTGACAGATGACATTGTTTGCGATGGTTCAGCAGAGGGACATCACTGTCGTGACAAAGAATTTCAACACTGAACTTGGTTCAACTTTCATTGCATAACACAAGGCTCATCAATTGTCAGTTTAGGCAACACAACTTGAACCATTTATGTAATTTAGGACCGCCATAGAGCTTATTATGGTCTGGGCATTGCATTACACTTTACTGCTTCTGCTTTGTGATTTCCAATGTGATCCCTAAAAACACACTCTCAAAACTAATTGGTTGGAAACAGCCCAAACTGGTTGTGTTATTTTCAACACATTGTGTAACAAATGAACAAAAGCAATGTGTTGGAAACAACACAAACTGTAGTGTCCCTATCTGGACACAGAGATGTGTTGTTTTCAACACATATAATTTGTAGTGGCCTATTTAGCCTAAGTGGCGGCTGTATATGGCGTATCTACAGCTGCCCCTTATCTGTCCTACCCTCAGTGAAGGCTCTGTGCAGGCAGGTGAGTTTCCAGGGCACGATGCTGTCCGCGCGCTGGAAGTCTGCCCGCGGTGGCGTGTAGTTGAACTGGAGATAGGCGGCCGGATCGAAGCCCTGGTAGCACACGCGCATGGCCTCCAGGGCTTCCTCGCTCGCTGGCTCCTCGCTCTTCCTCGTCTCGCCTCTCTCCTCGCTCAACTCCGCAGATGCCTCTGTCTTTCCGTCTTTCTCTCCTGCCATCCCTGTCGCCTGCTGTCCGTCTCTGTGAGTCTGAGTGGTGGCTGGGTCTGTGTCTGTGTGGCAAACAGGAGTGTGCGCTTCTCATTTATACTGCTGGTATTATTATACCTGTGTGTGTGTGTGTGTGTGTGTGTGTGTGTGTGTGTGTGTGTGTGTGTGTGTGTGTGTGTGTGTGTCTGCGCGTGCATGTGTGTGTGTGGTGTTATCCCTCTCCATATTGTGCTCCAACAACAAAATGTTCATAAGAGCACAGATAACCATCCTGTCCTCCCTGAGGAAATCCATCCATTTCAGTCCACTATCTCTGAGCTGTGTGTGTGTGTGTGTGTGTGTGTGTGTGTGTATGTGTGTGTGTGTGTGTGTGTGTGTGTGTGTGTGTGTGTGTGTGTGTGTGTGTTTGTATGTATGTGTGTGTCTGCCCACTATATCTGAACTCCAAGCATGTGTGTGTGTGTGTGTGTGTGTGTGTGTGTGTGTGTATGTGAGAAAGAGATAGTTTGTGTGTGTCTCTGTCCACTATCTCTGGGCTGCGTGCATGTGTGTGACCCCAGGTGCTGATGGGATCTCAGGGGCTTTTCTCCTCCACGCCATGGATGCAGTCTATCTCCTCTCTCCTCCAGCCTCCCAGCCCTCTCTGGGCCTCTCGGCCCCCGCTATCTGCCCCGATCTCTCTGGGGAACGCTCTGCTCCGGCCTGCTGCACTTCAGCCGCACTTACCCCCGCTACTTTCACCCAGACTCCCCTGGAGGAGACCCTCCAGTCCAGCTCTCTTTGATTGATCTGCACGGCGCCATAAACACAAGTGCTGCTGGCTCCCGGCTGCTAGATGCTTAACGCTAACTGAGGGATAACGCACAAAACAAGCTTGAGCGGAACAGTGTTCACGAGGAGCTATCAGCGTACAGGAAAGCTCTGTTCACACAC
>NC_084996.1:20248844-20333844 GCF_963854185.1 Sardina pilchardus | reverse complement strand
ATAAAAATCCATTCCTTATGATGCTAGGAAAGTGAATGACTTGATGTTGCTGAATGAATATGTCTGGATATATTGTACAGTATAGTACAGTATGTGTGTGAATATCAAAATTTCTTTGAGAATTCAGAATTTTCATGAAGAATGTTTACGGGTGGAATCAAGAAGCCTGAGAAGCCGAAACACGTGTTTTGCTTTTCTCTTTTCAATCCCATCACAGGGAAAAATTTTCCAGAGCCACGCTCACACCCGGGTGTGGTGATAACCTACCCTTATTACTGTATTATTATTGAGTGGTATCGCACAAGCAAACAAAGAACACCAAAACCCTAAACAGTGACGTTAACCTTTCTTGCACAACAAAAATAACAAAGAAACTCCCATGCATGCTTGACTGAACTGTCTTTCACGTTCTCCCCCACAGAACAGATGACATACTACGCACACGCACACACACACACACACACACACACACACACACACACACACACACACACACACACACACACACACACACACACACACACACACTGGAGGGATCCACTGGAGGGAGATGTCTTGTCAGGTGAGGAGACAGGAGAAAGGCTGCTGTTTACAGTATGTAAGTTCATGTCTATTCACTCTTAAAGCCTGTCTTTGTACATAGATTAAGCCTGGGTACTAAGTCATCTTAGACTGAAAGTACGTTCTCAATGGAGATCATTAATCAATCAATTAATCAAATTTTATTTATATAGTACATTTCATATGCCATAGACTCAGTGGCCCTCATTTATCAAACGAGCGTACGACCAAAAACAGGCGTAAAACAGGCGTACGCTTGTTTCCACGCAAAGTATGGCATTTATCAATGTGAACGTGATCGGTGGCTACGCTCAAATCTCACGTCTAGTCTGAACTCGTGTACGCAAGTTTTTCAGGCGGCATGCATCGCGCAGCAGTAAATCGGCGGTGCATTAGAAAGTTGAATAGTTGAATTGATGGACTCCTCGGACATAACACATTTCCTGAACATGTGCAACCTATTTTCTGTAATGAAGCATATTATATTGACACATTTCATGGCTTAGAATAGCCATAGGCGATAATAACTTTCTCTTTGGCAAACGCAACATTCATGAATTAGGCCTAGGCATATATTTTAAAAGGGCAAATTTCAGTGTCGTACGGTTTTGTAATGAATGTATTTATAGTATGATGCGTTCTCTCTGCGAAAATAAAGTCTGTTGCGCTCAAATCGCTCTAGTTTCCCGCCTTCCTTGATGACAGCTTCTAGCTGTCAAAATTAACAAGGTTCAGCTGGACGTCACTGTGGCTCGAGATCACTAATGATCTTTTTTGGACGT
Organism: Sardina pilchardus; assembly: GCF_963854185.1. Taxonomy (NCBI): domain Eukaryota; kingdom Metazoa; phylum Chordata; class Actinopteri; order Clupeiformes; family Clupeidae; genus Sardina; species Sardina pilchardus. The sequence continues at coordinate 20,332,501 of NC_084996.1, read as the reverse complement.
ATAATGCACCTTCATGTCGTAAATTCTAGGGGCGAGGCCATTAAAATGAGCATAATATAGGGGCGTGATATTTAAATCACGCTTGTTTCCAGCCACCACATTTATCAACAAACGTTCATTCTTACGCTGGAATTGGAGTGATACGACAGTTTGATGAATCACACGTGAGCCCCGTCGTAAGATGATTTCTGCGCTCAGATATACGCTGGTTTCTACGCTCTGTTGATAAATGAGGGCCATTGTGCTTTGAATGAAAAGGAAAATATATATACATAACATATATGAACATACACACACACACACACACACACACACACACACACACACACACACACACACACACACACACACACACACACACACACACACACACACACACATACACACCAGATCCCTCCTGGATCCCTCCTGAGGAAGATCCAGTTTCCCATTTAATTTCTTTCGGAAACCCAGAAAACTGGGCTCCGATCCTGAGGCAACGGGGACTTTCCACTTCCAGAGATCAATAAGCAGCGACGCATGGGCCATTTCCCTGACGATGTTATCGTCACTATTAAGCGTGTTTACTAGATGTGCCAGTCTAGTGGAGATGTAAGTCCACTCGAAGTCTAGAACACCCAAGTCCCCATCGCGTCTGCTGTGATGGATAATGTCGCGCGTTGTGTGGTTACTTAAGCCAAGCCATTTTCTCACTGTCTGTGCTGTTTTCTGTTTAATTCCTGCAAGACTTGTCTTAGGATGTGTACATTTGCGAAGAGATGTTTTCACTTTCGCTAGGGCTATCTGTTGAATGCCCTCCAATTTCATGATCAGGGGCAGGGGGGATGCGTCGATTTTTTGCAGCCTTTCGGTGTATTCAGCAATGATTTCATGCACTTGTTCGTCCCAGTCGCCAGCAACATGAAATCTATGTCCGAGGTATGTGTATGATTCCTTTCTAGAGTAGACCCTAATTGCTTTTGTGTTGATTTTGAACTGTGGGTCTTGGTCCAATTTTGACCGGTACCACCGGTTTCCACCGCTCCTCCTTTCATAGAACACAGTGCATTCAGTTTCTTTCACCTGCCGACCCGACAACTTGAGCAAGGCATCAGTTTTGTTAAGCATTTCATGAATGATGTTGTCCTGACGTGACGACAGCTGCACATCATCAGCGAATGCCTGCACGGGGATCGGGGAAATGGTTTCAGGTGGGGGCCGGGCGCACTGACACACCCATTCCAACCACTGGTTAATGGCCAGGATAAAGTTCACTGCGCTCCATGGGCAACAGGTTTTAATGCCGAGGCATAGAGGTATCTGTTCAGTGAGCTGTGCTCCACAAATGACCTGAATGAAGGACCCTTTGTACACATCTTTTATTATATCAATCATTGTTAATCAATGTACACTTGGGGCAGATGTATTTCCTCCAGGGCCTTTGTCATGATGTTATGAGGAAGAGTTCCGAATGCGTCACGGAAGTCCAAGAAGACTGTAAAGAATCTTGCAGACTCATGTTTGAAGTCATTGATGGCTGTTTTTAAACAAAATACATGTTCATTCATCCCTTGCCTTTCTATATAGGCCTTCTGCTTTGAGGACAAGATGTTTTCATCCACCAGCCAGGGAAGGATAGGGCGAAGAATGCATTCTGTGAAGAGTTTGTAGAAGGTCGGCAGGAAATATCGCTCCATGTACTCAAGTCATTTGGCATGTTACCCTTCTTGGAGATTCTATGAATCTGTTAGTAAGGCTGGTGTTAAAGATCGGCAGAAGTGTTTCTTTCCACTGAACTGATTTTAGTGTTTCATATGTCACTCCATTGCCACCGCTAGCTTTATTGTGAGGGAGACTGTTCAGAACACACAAACACACACACACACACACACACACACACACACACACACACACACACACACACACACACACACAGCTTTTCTTCCACATACAGTAAGAAGATATTTAGAGACTCTCATGCCTCTGCACGTGGGCCTTTAAATGGTCAATGAGGACATTGTAGGTTGTGTGTGTGTGTGTGTGTGTGTGTGTGTTCTATAGTGTCTATCTACCATCACTATTAGTAAGTAAGTTTAATTTGTATAGCACATTTCATACCAAAGTGCTTCACAGGAAAAAAGACATAAACATAGACAACAGCTTACACCTCCAGACAACAGCCAAAACAACAGAGAAAGACATATGAACATATAGACAAGGATACATGTGGCACCAATTTGTTACACAGGAACTCAATGATTGTTAAAAGCTAGTCTGAATGAATGGGTTTTAAGAAGAGATTTAAAAGCAGTGACAGATGATGCTGATTTAAGATCATGTGGTAGATGTGTTTTTGTTTTCTTGTTCTGGAAAGCAGTCTACAGTAGCTGCTGCGTTTTGTACCAATTGTAATCTTGAAAGAGATGATTAATTAATTTCAGTAGTTAAAAATGTTATTATAACAAAATAAAATGATTACAGGAGCACTGCCTTTGGTCTATGTGCAACAACTTGTTGGTCTATATAAACAGCATTCACACACACACACACACACACACACACACATACACACGGACATGTGACCAGTGACTCAATCAAGCAATCATGTCTGTTTGAGCAACCTCTTTTTCTGCAAAGTTTTCCAAGTTGCATGTTGCTCGTGAGCCACAATATCGATAATACATTTTCTACACCCCCCCATGTAAGGCTATCCTTTCTCAGAATAAATAAGTGCTAGTGAGTGCTAATTCAGTTGTAACTGCTGTGAACTGAGAGGAGCAAAGGCAGGGAAGCCCAATCCGCTGTGCAATGTGCCCAGACCACATTCCTGTGGTGCCACCCAGGATGGCAGGGAAATCCCTCTGTAGCCATTGCACAAGGGTGAGCTGTGCCTTTGCTTTGAGTACACTGGTTCTTTTGGAGTGGGCGGCACTCAAGAGTTTAGACCGGTCAGTAAGCACTCGCACACAGAGTGCCAAAAAGTTAGACTTACTTTTTATCCATCCATCTATCGATAAATGTTATTTTGACCTTCAACAAACAGCAAATGTCATTGTGCATCAGCAGTTAGCTGTTGCCATCTCTGGAGCTAATAGATCGAAAGCTCCTTGTGGAGCTCATAGTTTTGTGTGTACTTTGGGCTTGGCTATGAAAACAAAGCCAGTTGTTGCTTTGTGCTTTGTCAAATGCAGATAAGAAAACCAGTTTTGCTGCTTGTTTCAGAGTAAGAAACCATTTGTTAAGCACACATTGAAATATCTGTGCAAGGTGGGAACGAAGCCTAGAAGGCTTGTAGGCTACTAACCAATGCTAACCATCTAGCATTTAATGCTAAACAATAAAGTAAAATGTGGACCAGTTATGCTTTCTGAGTGACTAACGTGATCAGCATGATTATCATTACCATCATCATCATGATCATCATTAACAATGTCTTATGGCTTTATGTCGACTCTTTCCTCATACACAAACGGAACACTAAGGTAAAGCATCATCCAAAGTACTGAAAAGTCTTATCCATCATTTAATAGTGTAGCATCATCTCCTCACAATTCATGAACTGCCCAATCTGTGGAGAACACTGTAAAAAATACGTTTTTTTTTTAATTATTATTATTAAAATCAACTTATTGATATTCTTATCCTGTGACACCTTTAACAAGGTGAGGTGATGTGATTCTTGTAGTTGTAAGCATTTTTGTACATGTCTGAAGAGGTTTGTTCCACTTATCAGTATACTCTAACTCGCTGTGTATTTGCAGACACAAAAAGAGACTGAACTGACACACAGCATCCATGCACATGCTAAACAACTGAGCCCTTGATACAAATAAAGGTAATATTTGATCACTGCATTCTGCGTTTAAGTTCTTATTAGTTATTTGGGTCTTTCTTTGCAAATTATGCCATTTGCAGGTGGACACCTTGCCAAAATACTGTAAAAGTAAATGTTTCATTGACTTTATCATTTTATCTGAAGAATGTTAAACTATGAGAAAAATATATTGAGTCATCTCAATAACGTGGACTCAGGGGCAGACCATATTTAAATTAAATAATAAAATATATTTCTAATATATTTGATTTGCAATACTTATTATTTGCAACTGAAGAAAAAAACTGAATGGCATTTTAGAGTGCTGGCACCAGAGCCAGAGTAATCATTTTATGAGAAAGAATAAATAAACCCTGAAGGCATGGTTTCAGAAATCATTTGTTAAGCAAGCTTGAATAAGTATCAACCCATTTTTTACGCAAAGTAAACAACTATCCTATCGAAACATAAAACAGTAACAAGGAGTTTCTCTTCACATCAAAAGCTTGAGAATGCATTCTTCCAGTAAATCACAGGAACTGGTTTAGTGATCGAGATTTCACAACTGCACCCTGTATAAAAGACATGGGCTGGACTAGAAATTATAGATTCAAAGGGAACTCAGGTCTGTGACCAGATCTGACAAGAGTGCTGCACGACATCTGCCTGAATACTGGTAGGGTACATCTTTGAGTAAATCATTTAATTAGATATTTGATGCATAATTAAATTAACGTGATCAAACAATGTAAAGACCTATATTAATCATACAGCTGCTACTGTGATTTAATCATGGATTTTAATAGTGGATTTTCAAATATAAAATTGCGGAATTAACCCTCATGTTATCCTTGGGGTCAATTTGATGTTTAAGCAATCATCATAAACATCATAAAATATATAGTTCACTTTTTTTGTTTTGCTTCATGTTTCATGACTTTTCCTCATTTGAAGGGTACAACAGAGTAATCATGAAATTTGCACAACAATATGTTTCCAATGTCCTGTACAAATATTTGCAACATTGGTGTTCTTGGGGTCAATTTGAGCCCATTTTTATGAAACATGAGGTAAATTAATATTTTACACATTATGGATATTATTATTGTAATAGTATGAGAACATTTAGTTATTATCATTATTACTGTACACAAGTACATATTACATATAAGCTATTTTGGCAGCACTGAAAAGGTAAAAAAAGTCAGCCTTTGGACTGCTGACACTGAATGGGCAATATTGCCAGCCAGGGTTCATAAAGGGGTGTGGGGGAGGGTGGGATTATCTTGTAGGGCTTTTGATGGTGGTCATTACACTCTTGTTAAGTACCTACTGTACCACAAAACAAAACAAAACAAAACAAAAACTGGGTAACAATATGAATTATAATAATTTTTTGAGAGTTTATTTATCTGGGGTCAAATTGACCCCAAGGATAACGAATGTCATTTTTTTTAGGATAGCATAATGTAATAATGTAGGGTTAGTGTAAATCGAACTCCAAGGAATTCCAACACCATTGCTGAAAGACAGCTTTTAAAACGTTGAACACAGATTTTACACTGAACAAGCAATATCATGTCCAATTGAACAGTCAAGGTCCTATACAGTATGTGCCCATTGAATTTCAGCAAGGTCCAAAATTGCCTTACTGTACTGTACTGTACTGTAACTGACCCTAGGCAGATGGGTTGGGCCCTTGAGTCGTGGATCTGTCCGAGGTTTCTTCAAATATGTAACTCCAATTCTAGGGAACTCATCGCCCCTGTTACTCATGGGTGAATGTTTTTTTTTTTTTTTTTTTTTTTTTTTTAAGTATATTTTTGGGGGCTTTTAATGCTTTTAATGACAGAGATAGTAGAGAGTGACAGGAGTGAATGGGAGAGAGAGTAGGGGTGGGATCCGGAAAGGACCACAGGGTGGGAATCGAACCCCGGTCGCCGGCGTACGGTGCAGGTGCCCCAGCCAGTAGTTGCGTCACAGCTGGGGCCCTCTCTGAATGTTTAACACTCTGTAAAGTGACATGATGTAGAATGTTTTGGCGCTCTAACTAAATTGAAAATTGAAAATTAAATTGAGAGAACGAGAGAGGGAGAGCGAGAGTTGAAAGACCCCTTTGAAAATGGCCTTGCTAGATTTTCCTTCACTAGAATGTGAGCCAGATTTGGAGCATTATTTAGCTGCCTATTGTTCTCGCTTGTGTGACCTGACGCTACAGTACAAGAGGTTTAGCAAGTGACCAGACTGCGTCATCAAATACGGTATGAAGGGTGGGTGTCAGTTGGATGTCACAAGAAATGAAAACTAACCGAACCTGATGGTGGATGGGTGGGGCATATCATGATTGATAGAAGATGAGGTAACACTTTACGGTAAGGGTACATGAATCATCATGAATTCATACATGAATTCATTCATAATTTGTGCATTACTTCATGCCTTAATATATCATGAATCATCAGGAATTGACATGAGTTCACCATATATCATTCATGACCTCATGCATGAACAATACATCAACTAAAGCATTAAGTATGGTGGCTACATCATTATGAACTATGGTTTATTAAGCATGATCATGATGATATTTTGACATAAGTGTACATAATTTATCATGAATTCATGCATGTAAGCCTTCTTGAAATATCAGGGGATTAACTAAGTATTAGTTACTCATGAGTTCATCATGTTTGTGGCCCCTCAACTAAAGTGGTGAATAATGACGTGTGTTTAGAGAAAGAGTTTAAGAAAGTGTGTTTAGAGAGTTTGTACAAATTAAGCCCAACAGTCATAGTAAATAATGCTTAGTTAATCTCCTAATAATTCAGGAAGGCTTACATGCATGAATTCATTATGATTCATGTACAGAAAAATGATCATGATCATGCTTAATAAACCATAGTTCATAATGATGTAGCCACCATACTTAATGCTTTAGTTGATGCGTTGTTCATGCATGAGGTCATGAATGACATATGGTGAACTCATGTCAATTCCTGATGATTCATGAGATATTAAGCCATTAATAATGCATACTGTAAATCATGATTCATTTACCCTTACCGCAAAGTGTTACCAAAGAGGGTAGCAACTAAAAGCAAAGACTTTCTAAAAGTAAATGGTGGTTAATTGATTTGCACAATGCCGAAATAAAACATCCTCTCAACTCTCCTTTTAGTCTCCTTTTAGGAGTGTCAGTTTGAGGAACCACTCTCAAACTATATTACTGCAACCAGAATTAAAACAATTCAGATGTGTGTGTTATTACAGTTTTTTTACAATCACTTTTCAGAACCTTGATGTAGTTTTTCACAACTCTAGACACAAAACTCACAACGAATGATCAAAATGCACATTTTTCAAAACTCTATCCGTTTTCTCAATTGCTTGGATACAATACACATACAACTTAGATAATTTGTTCATTCAACAAAAATCACCTGTTCAATATGATACAACTTAACATCAAAGTACTACATTTCAAATGAGTGTCTATTCATTTCGTTACAATTATCTAACTATCAATTGATACAACTGCTCAAAATGATAAGTGACTGTTGCATTACTCTTAATGCATAGTTGTATGGAAACAAGACATGTTTGCTGCAAATCATGAAAGTTTCAAGATACTGTTACGAGATTCACTGTCACCAATTAACGTGGAGCATGAACCAATTATACTACAATATTCATGGATGTAGCCTAATATTTTACAATAGTCATCAGACTGTCTTTTCTTTTCTATTTTATAGCTTATTATTTTTGCTTTGATTCAAATAAAAAATGTTGTGATTGTACTGTAGTGTTTTGCATCAATATACAGTATTACACACTTTGTTCTATGATTCCACTGTGTCTGTAGTATATGCTCTACTACTGCAGAACTTTTACACAGATGTATTTACTGTACTGTACATGTAGCACAATAATGAAACCTGTATCACCTATTTTGTTCTACAATATCTAATGATTGTACAAACAATGACACAGTGAAACTATCGGTTGCTTGTGTGTGGGTGATCTATAGTTATGTTTCAGTGGTACAGTATTTAACAGTATTTTTTTTTTAACCGATGATTGTGCAAGTGCAAGATTTCTTCGAAGATGTGAATGCACAATGCAATGTTTTGAACATTAGACAGCCTGTGTTACAAGTGATAACCATTTTGAGTTTTGTGTCTAGAGTTTTGAAAAATGACATCAAGGTTCTGAAAATAGTAGCAAAGATTGTAAAAAACTGTAACATACTGTATACTTTTTTATGTTGAAATTAAATCACATTTAATTACCATTAATCATTTCAAATTAGATGCACAGTGATGATTGGCATTCTTATATTTGCTGATGTAGTTGTAATTACATTTTTGTTATCTTTTTTCACCTCTAACCTCTAAGGTTACAGTTTTTTACAATCACTTTGCTACTATTTTCAGAACCTTGATGTCATTTTTCACAACTCTAGACACAAAACTCAAAACGGTTACCACTTGTAACACAGGTTATCTAATATTCAAAACATTAGATTGTGCATTCACATCTTCAAAGAAATCTTGCACTTGCACAATCATTGGTTCAAAAAACAAATTTACTGTGAAATGCCACTGAAACATAACTATAGATCACCCGCACACAAGTAACCTATAGTTTCATTGTGTCATTGTTCGTACAATCATTAGATATTGTAGAGCAAAATAGGTGATACAGGTTTCATTATGGTACTACAGGAACAGTACAGTAAACACATCTCTGTAAAAGTACTGCAATAGTAGAGAGAATACTACAGACACAGTGGAATCATTGAACAAAGTTTGTAATATATTGATGCAAAACACTACAGTACAATCACAACATAGGTTTATTTGAATTAAAGTAAAAAAAAAAATAGCTATGAAATAGAAAAGAAAAGACAGCCTGATGAAAATATAAAATATAACATATATATATTTATTTTACTGTATATAAAGATATAAAATATTAGGCTACATCCATGGATATTGTAGTCTAATTGGTTCATGCTCCACGCTAATTGGTGACAGTGAATCTCATTGTATCTTGAAACTTTCATGATTTGCAGTAAACATGGAAGATTGTGTGTCTGTTTCCATACAACTATGCATTAAGAGTAATGCAACAGTTACTTATCATTTTGAGCAGTTGTATCAATTGATAGTTAGATCATTGTAAGGAAATGAATAGACGCTCATTTGAAATGTAATGTGTGAATTGCCTTTTGAAATAGTAGTACTTTGATGTTAAGTTGTATCATATTGAACAGGTGAGTTTTGTTGAATGAACAAATTATCTAAGTTGTATGTGTATTGTATCCAAGCAATTGAGAAAAGGGTTAGAGTTTTGAAAAATGTGCATTTTGATCATTGGTTGTGAATTTTGTGTCTAGAGTTGTGAAAAATGACATCAAGGTTCTGAAAATAGTAGCAAAGTGATTGTAAAAAACTGTAACCTCTAAGGCCTTACAGTAAGATTTGCAACACTAGCTTAAGCTTATGGGTTCCCCAAAGCACAGATATGCTGTATAGATAAGACATAGAAGTGTATGCTAGTGTCAGTACTGTGTGACAAAAACAGATGATATCATAAAGGATAGAAAAAGGGCAAAACCTTTACGCTAGTGTCTCAATAGGGTGAATGAGAACAGTTACCTGTAGAAGTGTGTGTGAAGTGTGTGTGTGTGTGCGTGCCTATGTGTGCTAGTGTGTGCATGCGTGCGTGTGCTAGTGTGTGTGTGTGTGTGTGTGTGTGTGTGTGTGTGTGTGTGTGTGTGTGTGTGTGTGTGTGTGTGTATGTGTGTCACTCCAAGTGTTCCAATAGCTGGATTGCATAACACCAGTGACACCAGCTGGTAAGATGGAGAATTGAGGAGAAACAGTACACAAAGGCATAAAACAAGTTATGAGACCAGCCACTACACAGAGCAGGAAAATAGACACAGAAAAGAAGAAACATTCATACACAATGAATGTTCATTATCTTACGTAATCGTAATGAAATATTCACATATTATTATTGTAATAGTAATGAAATATTCACTTTTTTAGTATCTTACTATAATAGTAATGAAGTGTTCACTTGCGTGGTTGTGGATGTGATGTTGTTGTCTAGTTATTAGAGGTCTGGGTCCACACTAGAAGATCAGCTTGTGAGAGAGACCAGGTGCAGCAGTCACCATGGGCCTCCCCGTGTGTGTGTGCGTCCTATCTACAGCGGTGCTGATGATGGGTAAGGCCTCTTGAAGCTCACACCAGATCTAACATCACATTTAATTTATGTGTCTTCTCTCTATTGATGCTGTCATGCTATGTTCTTTTTCAACAGGTGAATTGTCAGCAGCACAAGGTAGGCAATGATTTCAGAAATCCTTGGACATTAATGCACACAATTGATGCACACATTAAAGCCACAGTTTCAGCTTTTTTAAATAGTCTGAGCGAATTAGCCTACAGAAGATAAGGGTCAAAGGTAGAAATAAATAGAGCAAAAGCATTGGTATCATTTGAATCATACTTTTCCATAGATTAAGAATGTTTGGTGCCTACAGCACAGATTTGTAGGCTACCAAAAAATATATATACAGTATAGGGCTTTGAATGGAGCACGGTACAATGACTTTGGGGCCAAAAATGTATGTTTGCCCATCTTGATATTAGCTGATAATTATCTCCCATACTGGTTAAGGGATCTTTACCAAACTTGGTGAACAGTACTTCCTCACCATGAGTTTAAGCGGTAACACTTTACATTACGGCTCGCTAATAAGGTGGTAATTGTATGGTAATTTCTATGTAATTTCATGGTAACAATCCCTTGTTTCCACTTGTTACCACTTATTACCAGTAATTTCTATGCAGTTTCTAGTGCAATTACTCTGCTGTTTCTAGGTAATAGCAATGCAAACAGCATTATGGTAATTTCTATGGTATTTTATCATTTCATGAATAATCCTTTGTAGCCACTTATTACAAGTTATTTCCATGCAGTTTCCAGTGCAATAACTCTGCAGTTTTTAGGTAATAGCGATGCAAACAGCTTTCATTTTAAGTATAATAAAATGGTAATTATTTGAAACTTCACTTATTGTTTTTGTTTAATTACACGACAAACAAGGAGGTAATTTCCAGGAAAATACACAGCATCAGGCCTAGGGCCGTAAAATACATTATCACTTATTTCCACCCAATTACTTAGTTATTAGCCTACTAAAAAAGAGACAAACCAAGTCATTGTCGTAGTAAGCTGGTAAAGAAGACATTATGTGCCTGTAACTAATCTGGAACAAGTGAAGTCATTTTATGGAAACTATATGGTATCAGAGCTGTAAAATGCACTATTCCCAGCAAGCAAGCCCGCGCGGGCCCCTTGTAGGCTCACTGTGGGCTGCCGCTGGGGCCCCTAGCGGGCTGCCCACGGTGGGCCCCTGAGGGCTTGCTCATCGGCAAAGCGCTGGGCCCGCAGTGCTGGCCCCGCAGGGGCAGCCCTCACTTAGCCCTAATAGCCCTAACTAGGCCCGCACAGGCCCCTAATGGGCTGCCCTCATCTAGCCCTAAGCCCTCTCTAGACCCACGCTCAAAAGCGTGGGCCCTGTAATGGCCACGCATGGGCAGCCCACACTGGGCCAGCAGGGGCTTTCTGGGGGCAATCAGCTAATTGTGGGCTGCCCAAAGAGAGCCCACAGAGAGCCCAAAGGTTTGGTCCTGACCTGGGCAAGCCCACGCTGGCCCTGCATGGGTTTGTATGGGTTTGGCCCTAGCCCACACTACCCGAAGAAATACCGCATGGGCCCCATATGGGCCCCGCAAGGGCGTGTTTGCTGGGTTGCCTCTTCCTATTTAATTACCTAGCTGTGTTGATAAACCCATAAATTATCTTTATGACATTTTTAGTGTTGTTTTTGTTTAATTACCTGAAAAACAAGGAGGTAATTACCAGGAAAATACACAGCATCAGGGCCGTAAAATACATTATCACCTATTTCCACTCAATTACTTAGTTATTACCATCTCTGATCTGAAATAGGCTATTTTGTAGCCTACTGACATTCAACACACAAACACATGTTGAGTACGACCTTTATTACTTTGTTCTGCAAAAAAAGAAAGTTAACATTTAACATACAACATTTAAAGTAGCCTATAAGTCCGCCAAAAATTTCACTAAGCCATGGAAGAAGTATTTTTCGTTGATCACACAGTAGGCTAGCCTGCAGAGCTAGCATGAGCTACAGCCCAAAATCGCTAACAGTGGCATAAAGCCATAGGCTACGCTTTCAAAATTAAACCACTAACATTGCTCGAAACAGCGCAAAACCTCGTCAGCAGCTAACTCGAGGTGTCTACACATAAAACAAAGCACCAGTCAGTCTGTAAACTTTGGAATAGTCTGTACACACTTTGTTCGAGACTGCAACTCTATCTGAAGCACAGAAATGTCGCGCGAGTTCTCACACGGAAGCACACACGGGAGCTATTGCAGGAAGAGACTACAGGTAGTCCGGTGCTCAAATTCAGAGCCCGTCTTTTCTCTGGTGAGATATGCTACAGACAGAAGAAAGAGGACAAGGAAGACAGAGTGGTTCGCGAAACAAAAATTAAAAGTTTACAATCCAGCAAGTTTTCATCAGCTGTCATTGCGATACGGTCGGTCTCCAGTGGCTTATTGTTTTGAATGTGGACATTGACACCTCAATCGAAACGCTAGAGTGATGGATTACCGTGTCTGCTGTCATCATTTTGAGAAGGACGACTTCGTTATTCCGAGAGGAGCTTCTGACCCAAAGAAGTCAACGAAATATTATAATATTTTCATCTGTAACAAACACGTCACCTCTGTACCTGTATGAATGTTTTGGTAGGTTTAGGGTGCACTGCAAATAAAATATTTAGCCTAGCTGCTACTGTTTCAGAATTTGATTATATTGTTTTATTATTGCAGAACATGTTAAATGTGTGAAAACAATGTTTTTTTGCAGAACAAAGTTAAGGTTGTGCTCAACATGTGGTTGTGTGTTGAATGTCAGTACACGGTAACCTATCAGATCAGAGATGGTAATAACTAAGTAACTGAGTGGAAATAAGTAGTATTTTACGGCCCTGACGCTGTGTATTTTCCTGGAAATTACCTCCTTGTTTTTCAGGTAATTAAAGAAAAACAATAAGTAAATCCTGGACTATCATTTCAAGAACTAGATTCATTTTAAAATCATTACCATTTTATTAAACTTAAAATGAAAGCTGTTTGCATCACTATTACTTAGAAACTGCAGAGTACTGTAATTGCACTGGAAACTGCATAGAAACGACTAGTAATAAGGGGCTACAAAATATTATTACCATGAAATTACATAAAAAAATACCATAGAAATTACCACCTTAATTACCCTTGCGCTATTACCTAGAAACTGCAGAGTAATTGCACTAGAAACTGCATGGAAATTACTTGTAATAAGTGGTAACAAGGGATTGTTACCATGAAATTACATAGAAATTATACAATTACCACCTTATTAGCGAGCCGTAATGTAAAGTGTTACCGTTTAAGCCATGTTTAAGCCAGTTAAGAGTTTAAGCCAGTACTTACTCACCATCAGTTTCAGCTTTTTTTTAATGGCATTTTTGGCGTTATTTCGTATTTCATTGTATGAAAAACCTGCTTTTTTCGCCATGTTGAAAGACATTGTTTACTTTTGTTTGCCTTTATGCCTTGTGTGTTTCACTTTTTCACATCATCCACTTCCTTGTCACTTGTCACATGCACAACACAATCATCAGACAGTTAAACTTACTGTAACATACACTTCAAATGATTGGATCACCACCCACCCTCTTAGTTCTTTTAGTTTTAAAAGGTTTTTACAAGTTACTTTAGTTTATGTTCTCATATCTTATGATATCTTACTGTATCTATATCTTATCTTATATATTTTCCATAAAAAAAAAAAACATATTGCACTATTTAACCTGGCAGAGATAATCAACAACTTATCCTTAAATAATATTTACAGCTGTATTCTACCCGTATGGACATGGTGACATACTGAATAGTCGTTTGGATGATGGAAGTTCCTCTGTGATCAGTCTGCTTCGACCATTCACATTCTTTGGAAACACAACTCAACAGATGTTTGTAAGTTCACACAAATACATAAACCATTTGATAATGACACATTTGTGACAGTTGATTTATTATAGCGCCTATCATGAATAGTTAATAAATTAAAAAAAAAACGCATTTAATAGATAAAATGATAATATACATGGTGTCAAAACAAAAAAATGCATCACACTGACTAATAATGAAGGTATGAGCTGAAGAACAGAGGCTTTCCTTGCCATGAACAGTTTCTGTATTTGCAGGTGAACAACAACGGCCACCTCACCTTTAACTCTGCCTGGGACAGATTCAGCCCTTTCCAGTTCCCAGCAAATGGAAACAGAGATATCATTGCCCCGTTCTGGACCGACATCGACAACAGAGGCAACGGCGTCATATCCCACCGGCAGTACACCAGTGGCAGAGTTCTCCAGCGAGCCACTACGGACATTAACCAGTACTTCCCTGGGTTGAGCTTCTCAGCTTCCTGGGTCTTTGTTGCAACATGGGACAGAGTGGCATACTTTGAGTATTCAGGAACAGTAAGTCATTCAAATACACAGACCTGTATATTTGTAAGACCTATATATATGTTTGTGTACAAATGTAATTTTAAGCATACATGCACTTATGTTTGTGTTCAAGTGTACATTCAGGCATACACAGGCATCTCTGTGGCAAGCATGTCTGCCTCTCAATCCAAAGTGGTAGAAGTTAGGGGTTCAAGCCCAAGCAGAGTTTGACTAAATAGAGACAGTGCAATACAAGTACATGTATTAGAATGTGAATGTTTTAGTACTAAGAGTGACAAATTGTGTGCAAAATAGAATCATACCGTTTACAGACAGAATAACAATGAAATACTGTATATACTCTAGGAAACATCCTTCCAAGTGGTTCTGATCTCTGGTGGTCAATACACGTTTGTCCTGATGAACTATGGTGACATTGCCTCAGCCCAGCATGACGTGCAGGTACGAAAAGCAATATTAATTCTGACATGAATTGGAAATGAAGCAAAGTGGAAACTAACTCAAATGTCAATGCTGTTTTCAGGCTGGCTATGACACAATCAACTCTACACATCATTTTTCAATTACGTTCGGGTACGACGTCACAAATTTAACGTCCTCAAGCAATGTTAATATACCAGGTCGCTGGGCCTTCAGAACGGATCATGGTTCACGGGCCTGTCAATACAATGGTATGTTTTTCCTCTACATTTGCAAGTCTTAGTATCTGTAAATACACCATTGGAACTTGTAAAATTAAACCTCCACCACCATTTTTTTTTAAGTCAAACATTAGTGAAACAAGTAGTAAATTGGAAAAAGAGTCAGATAATAAATTAAAACCTAGGATATCATATTAGAGACATCACATACATGCAGTACAATATAAAACATGATTAGTGTGGGAGTATACTAAAGTGGTAATAAATACGATGTGAACGTTTGGTGGAGGACACTAACTGTTAGCACATCTGGAACTCCTTCAGGCACATCTGTGCAGATAGGGGACTCTTTCTGGAGAGATGACACCTGTCAGCAGAGATGCACCTGCGTCAGTGGAGGCCTCCTCCAGTGCCAGCAGCAGCCCTGCAGCTTCTCCCAGGCGTGTCGTCCAGCATCCTTCCAGTACTCCTGCCAGAATATTCAGCGCCGCACCTGCACCATCTCTGGAGACCCCCACTACAACACCTTTGACAGGAAACTCTTTCACTTCCAGGGAACCTGCACATACGTCCTCTCAGAGGTATTATACCTCTACTGCCTTTAAAGATATGAGTTCATTAAGTTTCTTTATGTTTGTATTTGTTTAGAGCTCAAGGCTTAATGTTCTTGAATGTCCACTAGGCTTGTGGCAATGGACTGCCGTACTACCGGATTGAAGGGAAGAATGAAAATCGGGCAAGCACACGTGTGTCTTGGACTCATCTTGTAAGAGTGTGGGTTTATGATGAGGAAATTGAACTTGTCAAAGACCATCCTTACCAAGCAAAGGTAAGTACCACAATAATACAAAGTAAATGTTCTCAGGCATCATATTTCACAACTTTCAAACAAAGTCCAAACTGTTCTTCTCCAATTGGCCAAGTGTTAATGGTAACAATCTCCTTCAGGTGAATGGAAGCTTTGTGTCGACCCCATTTACCCTCCGACATGGGTCCATCCGAGTCTACCAATCAGGTTTCACTGTGGCTGTGAGTACAGACTTTGGCCTGCTGGTCACCTACGATGCCAATCACCATGCCAAAATCTCAGTACCCTATGAGTACCAGAACGCAACCTGCGGCCTGTGTGGCAACTTCAACCACCACCCTTACGATGACTTCAGAACCCGCGGTGGACAGCTTGTGAGCTCAGACGTGGAGTTTGCTAACAGCTGGAAGGTGGAAGGGGACACTGACCCTAGCTGCCAGGACGTGCGATGTGCAGGACTTGCTTGTGCTGCCTGTACCGATAGTCAAAGGACTCTTTATGGAAACACGGCCCACTGTGGTATCTTAAGCAACAGTGTCGGCCCGTTTGCCTCCTGCCACTCAAGGGTGTCTCCACAGAACTTTGTAGAAAACTGTGTGTATGATCTTTGTGTGGGTGATGGCTACCAGCCCATTCTCTGCCAAGCACTCAATGTGTACGTTGCCCAGTGCCAACAAGAGGGCATCCAGTTGGGCCAGTGGAGAAGCCCGGGATTCTGTGGTGGGTACTGACTCTGTAAATGTACTGTATCCGGTAAACATTTTTGACAATGTTCAATTTACTACTACTAATTTTATTTTCATATTTGCTTCTACAGAGATCCCTTGTCCCACCAACAGTCACTTTGAGTCTCAAGGAACTGGGTGCCCTGCAACCTGCAGCAACCCCAACGCCCCCCAGAATTGTCCTCTGCCCAACCTGGAGAGCTGCATCTGCAATGCTGGCTATGTCCTAAGCGGTGGGGAATGTGTTCGGCAGAATGACTGTGGCTGCACCTTCGAGGCGCGGTACTACACAGCTGGGGAGACAGTGGTGCTAGAGCAGGACTGTGGGAGGCGTTGCCACTGTACTCAAGGGTCAATGACCTGCCAGGCACACAGCTGCAATGAGCTTGAGGTGTGTGGGGTCCATGGTGGTGTGCGGGGCTGCAGACCTGTCAGCTACTCCACCTGCTGGGTGGAGGGCTTTGGGTCCTACCGCACTTTTGATGGACAGACCTTCAAATACCCAGGTGCCTGTAGTCTGACACTGGCTAGAGTCAGGGGACAATCACAATTACCTCACTTTCAAGTAACTGTTGAGAAAGTTCCCTCAGGCCCAAGAGATTTTGTCAGACATCTGCAGTTTGAAGCAGGAGGAACACAAGTCTCGGTGGAGATGGGAGAGGGGGGCACAACTAAGGTACAGGATCTATGTTTACACCCTTAAAGAAATAGAGATATAAAAATAGTGTGTCTGATACAACAACGTTTTACACTTCCAATACCATGATACACATCTGCAAGTATAAACCTAATGTTCTCCCATCAGGTGGATGGGCAAACAGTGGGCCTTCCGTTCAGCGTCAGCCCCGGTCATATTCGCATCTACCACAGCAGTGTAAAGGGTGTTGTCATAGAGACCAACTTCGGAGTGTTGGTGAGAGCTGACTGGCCACACGTCATCCGCATCACCGCTCCAGGCAACTACAACGGCACTCTAGGAGGCCTGTGTGGGAATCTGAATGGAGACCCTCATGACGACTTCTTCTCCCCTGCTGGAATTCCCCTCAACGACTCTCAGCAGTTTGGGGACAGCTGGAGAGATGGCTCCCTGTCAACACACTGTGTAGAACCTCAGGTCTGGGAACCCGGACACTACCAGAACACCAGCCAGTTTAGGGACCTCTGCGGCATCATGGGATGGGCACATGGGCCTTTTGGCCAATGCCAAGCAAGTCTTGACCCCTGGAGCCGAATTGAAGACTGTGTCCAGACTCTAGTGAGGACGCAAGGTGCTCGAGAGGGACTGTGCGAGGCACTGCGTGGATACGCACTGCTTTGCCAACAGAGTGGTATCACAGTTGGGGAATGGAGGAACATCACTAACTGTGGTAAGTGTGATAACATTCTAATACATTTATGAGAAAAGAAACTGTTTGATATGGAACTGACCTGTCTTTCCTTTTTATAGCGGCAACCTGCCCAACTAACAGCCATTATGAGCTATGTGGTACGTCCTGCCCTGCTTCCTGCCCAAGCCTGTCTTTCCCCTTCCTGTGCACCCAGCAGTGCCAGGAGGGGTGCCAGTGTAATGACGGGTTCCTCCTGAGTGGGGATCGCTGTGTGCCACCCACGGGTTGTGGCTGCCACCACGGCGGGCGTTACAGACAGAGTGGAGAGCGCTACTGGTACGGTGAGGAGTGCCAGTTCCAGTGCCAATGTAATGGCATTACTGGGCAGTCACATTGCACCGCCTCTTCTTGTGGTGCTCAGGAGTCTTGTCGAGTCGTGGATGGACAGTATGGCTGCCATCCCAAACCTGAGGCCACCTGCTCGGCCTCTGGAGACCCACACTACACCTCCTTCGACAGACGCACTTTTGACTTCCAGGGCACTTGTCGTTACGTCCTGGCATCAGTTTGCAATGGAACACAAGATCTACCTCACTTTCAGGTAGAGGCCAGGAACGAGGCATGGAATGGTCTGCAAGTCTCCATCACTGTGGCTGTTTACGTCAATGTGTCTGGACATCTCGTGTACATCTCAAAATACAACCAGGGGACTGTGCAGGTGAGGGTCAAGTTATTTTTTGTCAGATTATTTTAAGGTCATCTTTAGTTGCAGGGTAGTGTTCTCCTGTCATCAGTGTAAAATCGGTTTCGGCCATTTGGGTGACAACGCATTTGGCTTGAAGTTCACATAATGTGCTTGAAGTTTGCTGAACACATTTGTTTAGTAAAAGATGGGGATAAGTAAGCCCCGTGCATCAGTAGATTCTTTTCTTCCTTTTCAATCTATCACCTCTGTTTTTTGTATAAACCCTTTTCAAGTATAATTGTAAAACAGGTTAAAATCCTATCTCACAAATGATAACTCTGATTTCAGGTGAATGGGGAGACAAGAAACTTGCCGATTGTTCTTGATCAGGGAAGAGTGTCAGTGTATGCCAATGGGCTCCACACATTTGTGAAAACAGACTTTGGTCTAACTGTCAGTTATGACGGCCGGTGGGTGTTGGACATCACAGTACCATCCAACTACAGTGGAGCTACATGCGGTTTGTGTGGTAACTTCAACGGCTTCCAGGGTGATGACTTCACGGTCCATAACGGCAGTTCAGGCTCTGTTGCCCTCCCTGTCTCTGAGTTTGGGGACTACTGGAAGGTTGATGATGGCATTCCCTGTACTGGAGGATGTGGCAACTCCTGCCCAGTGTGCCAAGATGACTCGACAGCCCGTGCCATGTGTGAGCTACTCAGAGCTAGCAATGGACCACTGAGCTTCTGCCATTCCCATGTGGATCCCCAGCAATTCTTCAACGACTGTGTGTTTGACGTGTGCTTGTCTGGGGACAGAAGTGAAGTCCTCTGCCGTGCAATGGAAGCATATGTCAGCGCATGCCAAGCGGAAAATGTCATCGTTTACCCCTGGAGACAAAACTCCACCTGCCGTAAGTCTCTAGGACCCGACTTACACTGATTACATTTGTGGTTTGATTCTTCTGGTTGATGGAAATGTTTGAAAAGTAATAAAACCATACCCGTGTCAACAGAAATGGAGTGTCCAGAAAACAGCCACTACGATCTGTGTGGTACAGAGTGTGGGCACACCTGTGCCAGCAGCATTGATGCCAGCTGTGACAGGACGTGTGCTGAGGGCTGTTTCTGCGATGATGGATTTGTGAGGAGCGGGGGGCGCTGTGTGCCTGTGGAGCAGTGTGGCTGTCTTCGTGACGGCTTCTACTATGATGTAAGCAGAGCCTGACCAAGAGGATGGCATGTGTCTCACACACAGTGATTTTATTAACTCATGACTATTAGCAAGTAAATTAAATCTCAGTGTTATTTGTGTTTCTTAGATCGGAGAACAGTTCTGGACACAAGGCTGCTCGCAGCGCTGTGAGTGTTTTGCCCCCAATGACCTTCGCTGTATCCAGTCCTCTTGCCCTCCAAGTCAGGAATGCTCAGTCAAAGATGGCCGCAGGGGTTGCTATGGTCAAATGTCAACCTGCACGGTCTGGGGAGACCCTCACTACTTCACCTTTGATGGGGCTGTGGCTCACTTTCAGGTAGAACAAACAGTACATAAATCTAAAAAGGAAACCAAATTCGTGTTCCTAAATCCTGAAAGAGATGTTTTCACCAATTTAACACAAGTTTTAAACATGTTCTAAATATCCAATTCCAGGGCACCTGCGCTTATGAGATTACCCACACCTGTGGCAACATGAGTGATAATGCCCTGGCCTTCCGTGTAGTAGCCGCTAACAGGCACCGTGGCAACTTAGTTGTGTCGTTTGTGTCCACTGTGGATGTGTGGCTCTCTCAGGGAGGAGTTCAAAGCCACATCAGCATTGGACAGAACAGGAGAGTCAAGGTACCTCTTACACTGCGGAACTTCTCTGATTGTGCACAAAAGGGTACAGCCAGTGAGAACATGTTTTTGAAGTTTAGTATGCAACCATGTCTGTCCCACCTCACCTGTAACTGTCTTCTGTTTTTTTCAAGGTTGATGGTCAAGATAACAATGCAAACAGCATTCAGGTTGGCTCTCTGGCACAGCTGACTCGAGAGTCAGGATTTGTGGTTGTGAATGCCTCAGGAGAGCTGGTGGTCCAGTTTGATGGTCGTAGTAGACTTCTAGTCAGACTGAGTCCAGATTATCACCAATCTGTGTGTGGAATGTGTGGCAATCACAATGGCAACCCAGCAGATGACAAAGTTCTGCCCAATGGCACTCTGGCCCAGACTGACAATGAATTCGGTCAAAGTTGGAAATCAGATGCAAGCAGTCCTGGGTGAGTTAGCATTATTGGAAAATGTATTAGAATTCCAAACTACTGTATAGGATTAAATGGCTGACAATGCCTTGATAACCTTCATGCTCAAACATCTGAAATATGTCAACTGTTTGTAACACTGGACTAAACATATGACCTATGTTATGTTGAAGGCAATGCTGCCAGGTACACTTTTAACCCTCATGTTGTCCTAAAATCTTACGACGTTCGTTGTCCTTGGGGTCAATTTGACCCCAGCTACAAAAAACTCTCAAAAATGATTAAAATTATTTTTTTTACCCAATTTTTTTTTGTGGTAGGTACTTAACAAGAGTGTAATAACCACTATCAAAAGCCCTACAAAACAATCCCACCCCCCCACACCCCTTTATGAACCCTGGAACCCTGACTGGCAATATGGCCAATCCAGTGTCAACAGCCCAAAGGCTGACTTTTTGGACTTTTTCAGACCTGCCAAAATAACTTATATGTAATATGTACTTGTATATGAAATAATGATAATAGCTACATGTTCTCATACTATTACAATAATAATATCCATAATTTGTCAAATATTCATTTTCATCATGTTTCATAAAAATGGGATCAAATTGACCCCAATACCACCAACGTAACTATTTTTTTTACAGGACATTGGAAACATATTTTTGTGCAAATTTCATGTTTACTCTGTTGTACCCTTCAAATAAGGAAAAGTCATGAAACTTGAAGCAAAACAAAAAAAGTGAACCATATATTTTATGATGTTAAACACTGCTTGGGGTCAAATTGACCCCAAGGACAACATAAGGGTTAAAATGCACATACACAACAAATTCTGATACATACAGTATGTCTTTCTCCTGATCTTCCCCAGATGTGGAGCCAGTGATCAAATTGGAGACAACACATGTGTATTTGAAGCAGAATACACAGATCTGTGCAGCATCATCACCAACAGCAGTGGCCCATTTCAGCAGTGCCACCTACATGTTGACCCACAGGCCTACTTCACTTCCTGTGTGTACGATCTCTGTGCCTACACACCAGCCAATGACATGCTGTGCTCAGCAGTGGAGGCCTATGAGACAGCTTGCAATGTGCTGGGGCTCCACACACCAGAATGGCGTTCTGCACTGCATTGCCGTGAGTACATCAGGTTCACATTACTTTCACTGTCTGCCTCACTGAGTCTAAAATATGAACTCTTAAGTATTATGTAACTAAATGTCAGCTATGCACAGAGACTACACTGATCTACAGCATTCAGTACAAATCATTTATTTGCTTTACTGGCAATGAATACACAGTGTTGGGCAAGTTACTTCAAAAACGTAATACATTATGTATTACTTGTTGTTACTGTCATTTCAAAGTAATGTGTTACACTACAATATTACTGAATTGTAAAGTATTACACTACTACTGCATTACTTTTGAGTTACTTTCATATAAACTTTAATATAGCCTATATATATATATTATGTAGCTTATTATGCTCGATCCAGCTCAATCATAGGCAGAATTTTTTGAAACCAACAAAGAGTTTAAGTCTGATAAATTGCACTAGAGATACGGTAACTTTAGGCCTAGCCTACTCATTAAAATCAGTGTATTATAACCTAAAGCCAAAGACCTGACAAGATACACTTTTTTTGCATTTCTATTCCACTTGAACCCCAGGAAGTAAGGAGACTTGTGGCAGCTAATATTTATTGTGTTTAACAGAAGTTTTTGCCTGGATCACAGATTGATATAATGTTGATGTTGCTGTTAATAGTTATTTACAGCAGTCTTACAGCAGACAACCTGTTGAGGCAACAACACCTTACCTTGTCATTGCTGGACAGGGGTCTTGCTAAAAGCTGGAGACTCCACTGCTGACAGCGGATGCATAGTGTATCTTACTCTTCCACAAGTCTCCTTACTTCTTGAGGTTCAAATGGCATCGCGGAACGGGATAATTAAGCTGCTTTGTAGCCTATAGTCTCCTCTCGTCCTCAGTTTGCCTTCTTTTTACTCGCGTAATGTTAGCGTGGTAGCCTATCGCTCTAACGTTCCGTGAAATTACTTGTGCTATTGCGTGAGGTAGATCTTTTGGTTTCGCACATAAAGTGCCCTTACTATGTCCCATCCTCATATCTTTGTCTCTAACACAGTGTTTTTCAACCACTGTGCCGTGGCACACTAGTGTGCCGTGACACATTGTTAGGTGTGCCGTGGGAAATTATCCAATTTCACCTAAGTGGTCTAAAAAAGAGTGAATAGAAATAATTTTCTTTGTGTTCATTTGATTCCCATTCAAGACACTTTGACAAGAATGACTTGATATCGTTATTGCGGGCTACAGATTTTTATTTAATTTCATTTTCAATAAAATTTCAATTTATTTAACATTTTCGGCTGGTGGTGTGCCTCAGGATTTTCTCAATGAAAAAAGTGTGCCTTGGCTCAAAAAAGGTTGAAAAACACTGCTCTAACAAACTGAAAGTAATGCAAGTATGTCCATCTTGAACATGTCCTGTCCGACGTTGAGCTTGCTTCAGCTTCAGCCATCTTTTACAAGTAGGAAAAAAACATTCTAGACCTACAGTATATTTGCGCGGATTGTTCTCCTCTACTGATCTCGCGTGGCGATGGTATAAAAACAATACACCGCCTAATTGCAATGTAACTTGCGTTACTGACCTTTCTACCGAGTAAAATATTACCCATTTCGTTTTTTGAAATGTCTTACATTACCGCGTTACAGCAAAAAACAATGCATTACAGTAATTACATTAGCCTACTTTTGTAATTCGTTACTCCCAACACTGTGAATACATAATATACTGTTTGTAGACCACTTTGAATACATATCATTTTCTTAAGCACTGCTATTATACAATCCAATATGACACATGTGATAACTGTAGGATATGCCATTTGGGGGAAAATTAAGCGAGAACCATCTATGCTTGTGTAAGAACATGGCTGTCTGCCTTCAGAGATACAAAACCAGCTTATGGTAGCTACCACAGTGGGTAGACAGACACTGCTTATCACAGTCGACTCCTCATACTTTGGAAAAGGGGAAAGAGCCATTAATATAGCTTATTATATAATTCATGATCCAAACCCACCTGGATCTGCCTATGAGAATGTGTAATAATTCAGCAATTAAGCTACATATGGAGTCGTCATATGTTCTTGAACAGCTGCAGTTGACCCTTGTGAAGAGCTGAACTGCACTGAGGATGAGTGGTGTGGCCAGAAGGATGGAGTCTACGGCTGCAATGAGAATCATGATTCACGGGACTGTCAATACAATGGTATGTTTTTCCTCTACTGTTGCAATTCTTATTGTCTGTAAATACACCATTGAAACTTGTCAAATTAAACCTCCACAACCATTTTTTTAAGTGAAACAAGTAGTAAATTGGAAAAAGAGTCAGATAATAAATTAAAACCTGGGATATTAGACACATGCACAGTGTGGGAGTATACTGAAGTGGCAACAAAAACGGTGTGAATGTTTGGTGGAGGACACTAACTGTTAGCACATCTGGAACTCCTTCAGGCACATCTGTGCAGATAGGGGACTCTTTCTGGAGAGATGGCACCTGTCAGCAGAGATGCACCTGCGTCAGTGGAGGCCTCCTCCAGTGCCAGCAGCAGCCCTGCAGCTTCTCCCAGGCGTGTCGTCCAGCATCCTTCCAGTACTCCTGCCAGAATAATATTCAGCGCCGCACCTGCACCATCTCTGGAGACCCCCACTACAACACCTTTGACAGGAAACTCTTTCACTTCCAGGGAACCTGCACATACGTCCTCTCAGAGGTATTATACCTCTACTGCCTTTAAAGATATGAGTTCATTAAGTTTCTTTATGTTTGTATTTGTTTAGAGCTCAAGGCTTAATGTTCTTGAATGTCCACTAGGCTTGTGGCAATGGACTGCCGTACTACCGGATTGAAGGGAAGAATGAAAATCGGGCAAGCACACGTGTGTCTTGGACTCATCTTGTAAGAGTGTGGGTTTATGATGAGGAAATTGAACTTGTCAAAGACCATCCTTACCAAGCAAAGGTAAGTACCACAACAATACAAAGTAAATGTTCTCAGGCATCATATTTCACAACTTTCAAACAAAGGCCAAACTGTTCTTCTCCAATTGGCCAAGTGTTAATGGTAACAATCTCCTTCAGGTGAATGGAAGCTTTGTGTCGACCCCATTTACCCTCCGACATGGGTCCATCCGAGTCTACCAATCAGGTTTCACTGTGGCTGTGAGTACAGACTTTGGCCTGCTGGTCACCTACGATGCCAATCACCATGTCAGAATCTCAGTACCCTATGAGTACCAGAACGCAACCTGCGGCCTGTGTGGCAACTTCAACCACCACCCTCACGATGACTTCAGAACCCGCGGTGGACAGCTTGTGAGCTCAGACGTGGAGTTTGCTAACAGCTGGAAGGTGGAAGGGGACACTGACCCTAGCTGCCAGGACGTGCGATGTGCAGGACTTGCTTGTGCTGCCTGTACCGATAGTCAAAGGACTCTTTATGGAAACACGGCCCACTGTGGTATCTTAAGCAACAGTGTCGGCCCGTTTGCCTCCTGCCACTCAAGGGTGTCTCCACAGAACTTTGTAGAAAACTGTGTGTATGATCTTTGTGTGGGTGATGGCTACCAGCCCATTCTCTGCCAAGCACTCAATGTGTACGTTGCCCAGTGCCAACAAGAGGGCATCCAGTTGGGCCAGTGGAGAAGCCCGGGATTCTGTGGTGGGTACTGACTCTGTAAATGTACTGTATCCGGTAAACATTTTTGACAATGTTCAATTTACTACTACTAATTTTATTTTCATATTTGCTTCCACAGAGATCCCTTGTCCCACCAACAGTCACTTTGAGTCTCAAGGAACTGGGTGCCCTGCAACCTGCAGCAACCCCAACGCCCCCCAGAATTGTCCTCTGCCCAACCTGGAGAGCTGCATCTGCAATGCTGGCTATGTCCTAAGCGGTGGGGAATGTGTTCGGCAGAATGACTGTGGCTGCACCTTCGAGGGGCGGTACTACACAGCTGGGGAGACAGTGGTGCTAGACCAGGACTGTGGGAGGCGTTGCCACTGTACTCAAGGGTCAATGACCTGCCAGGCACACAGCTGCAATGAGCTTGAGGTGTGTGGGGTCCATGGTGGTGTGCGGGGCTGCAGACCTGTCAGCTACTCCACCTGCTGGGTGGAGGGCTTTGGGTCCTACCGCACTTTTGATGGACAGACCTTCAAATACCCAGGTGCCTGTAGTCTGACACTGGCTAGAGTCAGGGGACAATCACAATTACCTCACTTTCAAGTAACTGTTGAGAAAGTTCCCTCAGGCCCAAGAGATTTTGTCAGACATCTGCAGTTTGAAGCAGGAGGAACACAAGTCTCGGTGGAGATGGGAGAGGGGGGCACAACTAAGGTACAGGATCTATGTTTACACCCTTAAAGAAATAGAGATATAAAAATAGTGTGTCTGATACAACAACGTTTTACACTTCCAATACCATGATACACATCTGCAAGTATAAACCTAATGTTCTCCCATCAGGTGGATGGGCAAACAGTGGGCCTTCCGTTCAGCGTCAGCCCCGGTCATATTCGCATCTACCACAGCAGTGTAAAGGGTGTTGTCATAGAGACCAACTTCGGAGTGTTGGTGAGAGCTGACTGGCCACACGTCATCCGCATCACCGCTCCAGGCAACTACAACGGCACTCTAGGAGGCCTGTGTGGAAATCTGAATGGAGACCCTCATGACGACTTCTTCTCCCCTGCTGGAATTCCCCTCAACGACTCTCAGCAGTTTGGGGACAGCTGGAGAGATGGCTCCCTGTCAACACACTGTGTAGAACCTCAGGTCTGGGAACCCGGACACTACCAGAACACCAGCCAGTTTAGGGACCTCTGCGGCATCATGGGATGGGCACATGGGCCTTTTGGCCAGTGCCAAGCAAGTCTTGACCCCTGGAGCCGAATTGAAGACTGTGTCCAGACTCTAGTGAGGACGCAAGGTGCTCGAGAGGGACTGTGCGAGGCACTGCGTGGATACGCACTGCTTTGCCAACAGAGTGGTATCACAGTTGGGGAATGGAGGAACATCACTAACTGTGGTAAGTGTGATAACATTCTAATACATTTATGAGAAAAGAAACTGTTTGATATGGAACTGACCTGTCTTTCCTTTTTATAGCGGCAACCTGCCCAACTAACAGCCATTATGAGCTATGTGGTACGTCCTGCCCTGCTTCCTGCCCAAGCCTGTCTTTCCCCTTCCTGTGCACCCAGCAGTGCCAGGAGGGGTGCCAGTGTAATGACGGGTTCCTCCTGAGTGGGGATCGCTGTGTGCCACCCACGGGTTGTGGCTGCCACCACGGCGGGCGTTACAGACAGAGTGGAGAGCGCTACTGGTACGGTGAGGAGTGCCAGTTCCTGTGCCAGTGTAATGGCATTACTGGGCAGTCACATTGCACCGCCTCTTCTTGTGGTGCTCAGGAGTCTTGTCGAGTCGTGGATGGACAGTATGGCTGCCATCCCAAACCTGAGGCCACCTGCTCGGCCTCTGGAGACCCACACTACACCTCCTTCGACAGACGCACTTTTGACTTCCAGGGCACTTGTCGTTACGTCCTGGCATCGGTTTGCAATGGAACACAAGATCTACCTCACTTTCAGGTAGAGGCCAGGAACGAGGCATGGAATGGTCTGCAAGTCTCCATCACTGTGGCTGTTTACGTCAATGTGTCTGGACATCTCGTGTACATCTCAAAATACAACCAGGGGACTGTGCAGGTGAGGGTCAAGTTATTTTTTGTCAGATTATTTTAAGGTCATCTTTAGTTGCAGGGTAGTGTTCTCCTGTCATCAGTGTAAAATCGGTTTCGGCCATTTGGGTGACAACGCATTTGGCGTGAAGTTTACATAATGTGCTTGAAGTTTGCTGAACACATTTGTTTAGTAAAAGATGGGGATAAGTAAGCCCCGTGCATCAATAGATTATTTTCTTCCTTTTCGATCTATCACCTCTGTTTTTTGTATAAACCCTTTTCAAGTATAATTGTAAAACAGGTTAAAATCCTATCTCACAAATGATAACTCTGATTTCAGGTGAATGGGGAGACAAGAAACTTGCCGATTGTTCTTGATCAGGGAAGAGTGTCAGTGTATGCCAATGGGCTCCACACATTTGTGAAAACAGACTTTGGTCTAACTGTCAGTTATGATGGCCGGTGGGTGTTGGACATCACAGTACCATCCAACTACAGTGGAGCTACATGCGGTTTGTGTGGTAACTTCAACGGCTTCCAGGGTGATGACTTCACGGTCCATAACGGCAGTTCAGGCTCTGTTGCCCTCCCTGCCTCTGAGTTTGGGGACTACTGGAAGGTTGATGATGGCATTCCCTGTACTGGAGGATGTGGCAACTCCTGCCCAGTGTGCCAAGATGACTCGACAGCCCGTGCCATGTGTGAGCTACTCAGAGCTAGCAATGGACCACTGAGCTTCTGCCATTCCCATGTGGATCCCCAGCAATTCTTCAACGACTGTGTGTTTGACGTGTGCTTGTCTGGGGACAGAAGTGAAGTCCTCTGCCGTGCAATGGAAGCATATGTCAGCGCATGCCAAGCGGAAAATGTCATCGTTTACCCCTGGAGACAAAACTCCACCTGCCGTAAGTCACTAGGACCCGACTTACACTGATTACATTTGTGGTTTGATTCTTCTGGTTGATGGAAATGTTTGAAAAGTAATAAAACCATACCCGTGTCAACAGAAATGGAGTGTCCAGAAAACAGCCACTACGATCTGTGTGGTACAGAGTGTGGGCACACCTGTGCCAGCAGCATTGATGCCAGCTGTGACAGGACGTGTGCTGAGGGCTGTTTCTGCGATGATGGATTTGTGAGGAGCGGGGGGCGCTGTGTGCCTGTGGAGCAGTGTGGCTGTCTTCGTGACGGCTTCTACTATGATGTAAGCAGAGCCTGACCAAGAGGATGGCATGTGTCTCACACACAGTGATTTTATTAACTCATGACTATTAGCAAGTAAATTAAATCTCAGTGTTATTTGTGTTTCTTAGATCGGAGAACAGTTCTGGACACAAGGCTGCTCGCAGCGCTGTGAGTGTTTTGCCCCCAATGACCTTCGCTGTATACAGTCCTCTTGCCCTCCAAGTCAGGAATGCTCAGTCAAAGATGGCCGCCGGGGTTGCTATGGTCAAATGTCAACCTGCACGGTCTGGGGAGACCCTCACTACTTCACCTTTGATGGGGCTGTGGCTCACTTTCAGGTAGAACAAACAGTACATAAATCTAAAAAGGAAACCAAATTCGTGTTCCTAAATCCTGAAAGAGATGTTTTCACCAATTTAACACAAGTTTTAAACATGTTCTAAATATCCAATTCCAGGGCACCTGCGCTTATGAGATTACCCACACCTGTGGCAACATGAGTGATAATGCCCTGGCCTTCCGTGTAGTAGCCGCTAACAGGCACCGTGGCAACTTAGTTGTGTCGTTTGTGTCCACTGTGGATGTGTGGCTCTCTCAGGGAGGAGTTCAAAGCCACATCAGCATTGGACAGAACAGGAGAGTCAAGGTACCTCTTACACTGCGGAACTTCTCTGATTGTGCACAAAAGGGTACAGCCAGTGAGAACATGTTTTTGAAGTTTAGTATGCAACCATGTCTGTCCCACCTCACCTGTAACTGTCTTCTGTTTTTTTCAAGGTTGATGGTCAAGATAACAATGCAAACAGCATTCAGGTTGGCTCTCTGGCACAGCTGACTCGAGAGTCAGGATTTGTGGTTGTGAATGCCTCAGGAGAGCTGGTGGTCCAGTTTGATGGTCGTAGTAGACTTCTAGTCAGACTGAGTCCAGATTATCACCAATCTGTGTGTGGAATGTGTGGCAATCACAATGGCAACCCAGCAGATGACAAAGTTCTGCCCAATGGCACTCTGGCCCAGACTGACAATGAATTCGGTCAAAGTTGGAAATCAGATGCAAGCAGTCCTGGGTGAGTTAGCATTATTGGAAAATGTATTAGAATTCCAAACTACTGTATAGGATTAAATGGCTGACAATGCCTTGATAACCTTCATGCTCAAACATCTGAAATATGTCAACTGTTTGTAACACTGGACTAAACATATGACCTATGTTATGTTGAAGGCAATGCTGCCAGGTACACTTTTAAAATGCACATACACAACAAATTCTGATACATACAGTATGTCTTTCTCCTGACCTTCCCCAGATGTGGAGCCAGTGATCAAATTGGAGACAACACATGTGTATTGGAAGCAGAATACACAGATCTGTGCAGCATCATCACCAACAGCAGTGGCCCATTTCAGCAGTGCCACCTACATGTTGACCCACAGGCCTACTTCACTTCCTGTGTGTACGATCTCTGTGCCTACACACCAGCCAATGACATGCTGTGCTCAGCAGTGGAGGCCTATGAGACAGCTTGCAATGTGCTGGGGCTCCACACACCAGAATGGCGTTCTGCACTGCATTGCCGTGAGTACATCAGGTTCACATTACTTTCACTGTCTGCCTCACTGAGTCTAAAATATGAACTCTTAAGTATTATGTAACTAAATGTCAGCTATGCACAGAGACTACACTGATCTACAGCATTCAGTACAAATCATTTATTTGCTTTACTGGCAATGAATACAGTGTTGGGCAAGTTACTTCAAAAACGTAATACATTATGTATTACTTGTTGTTACTGTCATTTCAAAGTAATGTGTTACACTACAATATTACTGAATTGTAAAGTATTACACTACTACTGCATTACTTTTGAGTTACTTTCATATAAACTTTAATATAGCCTATATATATATATTATGTAGCTTATTATGCTCGATCCAGCTCAATCATAGGCAGAATTTTTTGAAACCAACAAAGAGTTTAAGTCTGATAAATTGCACTAGAGATACGGTAACTTTAGGCCTAGCCTACTCATTAAAATCAGTGTATTATAACCTAAAGCCAAAGACCTGACAAGATACACTTTTTTTGCATTTCTATTCCACTTGAACCCCAGGAAGTAAGGAGACTTGTGGCAGCTAATATTTATTGTGTTTAACAGAAGTTTTTGCCTGGATCACAGATTGATATAATGTTGATGTTGCTGTTAATAGTTATTTACAGCAGTCTTACAGCAGACAACCTGTTGAGGCAACAACACCTTACCTTGTCATTGCTGGACAGGGGTCTTGCTAAAAGCTGGAGACTCCACTGCTGACAGCGGATGCATAGTGTATCTTACTCTTCCACAAGTCTCCTTACTTCTTGAGGTTCAAATGGCATCGCGGAACGGGATAATTAAGCTGCTTTGTAGCCTATAGTCTCCTCTCGTCCTCAGTTTGCCTTCTTTTTACTCGCGTAATGTTAGCGTGGTAGCCTATCGCTCTAACGTTCCGTGAAATTACTTGTGCTATTGCGTGAGGTAGATCTTTTGGTTTCGCACATAAAGTGCCCTTACTATGTCCCATCCTCATATCTTTGTCTCTAACAAACTGAAAGTAATGCAAGTATGTCCATCTTGAACATGTCCTGTCCGACGTTGAGCTTGCTTCAGCTTCAGCCATCTTTTACAAGTAGGAAAAAAACATTCTAGACCTACAGTATATTTGCGCGGATTGTTCTCCTCTACTGATCTCGCGTGGCGATGGTATAAAAACAATACACCGCCTAATTGCAATGTAACTTGCGTTACTGACCTTTCTACCGAGTAAAATATTACCCATTTCGTTTTTTGAAATGTCTTACATTACCGCGTTACAGCAAAAAACAATGCATTACAGTAATTACATTAGCCTACTTTTGTAATTCGTTACTCCCAACACTGTGAATACATAATATACTGTTTGTAGACCACTTTGAATACATATCATTTTCTTAAGCACTGCTATTATACAATCCAATATGACACATGTGATAACTGTAGGATATGCCATTTGGGGGAAAATTAAGCGAGAACCATCTATGCTTGTGTAAGAACATGGCTGTCTGCCTTCAGAGATACAAAACCAGCTTATGGTAGCTACCACAGTGGGTAGACAGACACTGCTTATCACAGTCGACTCCTCATACTTTGGAAAAGGGGAAAGAGCCATTAATATAGCTTATTATATAATTCATGATCCAAACCCACCTGGATCTGCCTATGAGAATGTGTAATAATTCAGCAATTAAGCTACATATGGAGTCGTCATATGTTCTTGAACAGCTGCAGTTGACCCTTGTGAAGAGCTGAACTGCACTGAGGATGAGTGGTGTGGCCAGAAGGATGGAGTCTACGGCTGCAATGAGAATCATGATTCACGGGACTGTCAATACAATGGTATGCTTTTCCTCTACTGTTGCAATTCTTATTGTCTGTAAATACACCATTGAAACTTGTCAAATTAAACCTCCACAACCATTTTTTTAAGTGAAACAAGTAGTAAATTGGAAAAAGAGTCAGATAATAAATTAAAACCTGGGATATTAGACACATGCACAGTGTGGGAGTATACTGAAGTGGCAACAAAAACGGTGTGAATGTTTGGTGGAGGACACTAACTGTTAGCACATCTGGAACTCCTTCAGGCACATCTGTGCAGATAGGGGACTCTTTCTGGAGAGATGGCACCTGTCAGCAGAGATGCACCTGCGACAGTGGAGGCCTCCTCCAGTGCCAGCAGCAGCCCTGCAGCTTCTCCCAGGCGTGTCGTCCAGCATCCTTCCAGTACTCCTGCCAGAATATTCAGCGCCGCACCTGCACCATCTCTGGAGACCCCCACTACAACACCTTTGACAGGAAACTCTTTCACTTCCAGGGAACCTGCACATACGTCCTCTCAGAGGTATTATACCTCTACTGCCTTTAAAGATATGAGTTCATTAAGTTTCTTTATGTTTGTATTTGTTTAGAGCTCAAGGCTTAATGTTCTTGAATGTCCACTAGGCTTGTGGCAATGGACTGCCGTACTACCGGATTGAAGGGAAGAATGAAAATCGGGCAAGCACACGTGTGTCTTGGACTCATCTTGTAAGAGTGTGGGTTTATGATGAGGAAATTGAACTTGTCAAAGACCATCCTTACCAAGCAAAGGTAAGTACCACAACAATACAAAGTAAATGTTCTCAGGCATCATATTTCACAACTTTCAAACAAAGTCCAAACTGTTCTTCTCCAATTGGCCAAGTGTTAATGGTAACAATCTCCTTCAGGTGAATGGAAGCTTTGTGTCGACCCCATTTACCCTCCGACATGGGTCCATCCGAGTCTACCAATCAGGTTTCACTGTGGCTGTGAGTACAGACTTTGGCCTGCTGGTCACCTACGATGCCAATCACCATGTCAGAATCTCAGTACCCTATGAGTACCAGAACGCAACCTGCGGCCTGTGTGGCAACTTCAACCACCACCCTCACGATGACTTCAGAACCCGCGGTGGACAGCTTGTGAGCTCAGACGTGGAGTTTGCTAACAGCTGGAAGGTGGAAGGGGACACTCACCCTAGCTGCCAGGACGTGCGATGTGCAGGACTTGCTTGTGCTGCCTGTACCGATAGTCAAAGGACTCTTTATGGAAACACGGCCCACTGTGGTATCTTAAGCAACAGTGTCGGCCCGTTTGCCTCCTGCCACTCAAGGGTGTCTCCACAGAACTTTGTAGAAAACTGTGTGTATGATCTTTGTGTGGGTGATGGCTACCAGCCCATTCTCTGCCAAGCACTCAATGTGTACGTTGCCCAGTGCCAACAAGAGGGCATCCAGTTGGGCCAGTGGAGAAGCCCGGGATTCTGTGGTGGGTACTGACTCTGTAAATGTACTGTATCCGGTAAACATTTTTGACAATGTTCAATTTACTACTACTAATTTTATTTTCATATTTGCTTCCACAGAGATCCCTTGTCCCACCAACAGTCACTTTGAGTCTCAAGGAACTGGGTGCCCTGCAACCTGCAGCAACCCCAACGCCCCCCAGAATTGTCCTCTGCCCAACCTGGAGAGCTGCATCTGCAATGCTGGCTATGTCCTAAGCGGTGGGGAATGTGTTCGGCAGAATGACTGTGGCTGCACCTTCGAGGGGCGGTACTACACAGCTGGGGAGACAGTGGTGCTAGACCAGGACTGTGGGAGGCGTTGCCACTGTACTCAAGGGTCAATGACCTGCCAGGCACACAGCTGCAATGAGCTTGAGGTGTGTGGGGTCCATGGTGGTGTGCGGGGCTGCAGACCTGTCAGCTACTCCACCTGCTGGGTGGAGGGCTTTGGGTCCTACCGCACTTTTGATGGACAGACCTTCAAATACCCAGGTGCCTGTAGTCTGACACTGGCTAGAGTCAGGGGACAATCACAATTACCTCACTTTCAAGTAACTGTTGAGAAAGTTCCCTCAGGCCCAAGAGATTTTGTCAGACATCTGCAGTTTGAAGCAGGAGGAACACAAGTCTCGGTGGAGATGGGAGAGGGGGGCACAACTAAGGTACAGGATCTATGTTTACACCCTTAAAGAAATAGAGATATAAAAATAGTGTGTCTGATACAACAACGTTTTACACTTCCAATACCATGATACACATCTGCAAGTATAAACCTAATGTTCTCCCATCAGGTGGATGGGCAAACAGTGGGCCTTCCGTTCAGCGTCAGCCCCGGTCATATTCGCATCTACCACAGCAGTGTAAAGGGTGTTGTCATAGAGACCAACTTCGGAGTGTTGGTGAGAGCTGACTGGCCACACGTCATCCGCATCACCGCTCCAGGCAACTACAACGGCACTCTAGGAGGCCTGTGTGGAAATCTGAATGGAGACCCTCATGACGACTTCTTCTCCCCTGCTGGAATTCCCCTCAACGACTCTCAGCAGTTTGGGGACAGCTGGAGAGATGGCTCCCTGTCAACACACTGTGTAGAACCTCAGGTCTGGGAACCCGGACACTACCAGAACACCAGCCAGTTTAGGGACCTCTGCGGCATCATGGGATGGGCACATGGGCCTTTTGGCCAGTGCCAAGCAAGTCTTGACCCCTGGAGCCGAATTGAAGACTGTGTCCAGACTCTAGTGAGGACGCAAGGTGCTCGAGAGGGACTGTGCGAGGCACTGCGTGGATACGCACTGCTTTGCCAACAGAGTGGTATCACAGTTGGGGAATGGAGGAACATCACTAACTGTGGTAAGTGTGATAACATTCTAATACATTTATGAGAAAAGAAACTGTTTGATATGGAACTGACCTGTCTTTCCTTTTTATAGCGGCAACCTGCCCAACTAACAGCCATTATGAGCTATGTGGTACGTCCTGCCCTGCTTCCTGCCCAAGCCTGTCTTTCCCCTTCCTGTGCACCCAGCAGTGCCAGGAGGGGTGCCAGTGTAATGACGGGTTCCTCCTGAGTGGGGATCGCTGTGTGCCACCCACGGGTTGTGGCTGCCACCACGGCGGGCGTTACAGACAGAGTGGAGAGCGCTACTGGTACGGTGAGGAGTGCCAGTTCCTGTGCCAGTGTAATGGCATTACTGGGCAGTCACATTGCACCGCCTCTTCTTGTGGTGCTCAGGAGTCTTGTCGAGTCGTGGATGGACAGTATGGCTGCCATCCCAAACCTGAGGCCACCTGCTCGGCCTCTGGAGACCCACACTACACCTCCTTCGACAGACGCACTTTTGACTTCCAGGGCACTTGTCGTTACGTCCTGGCATCGGTTTGCAATGGAACACAAGATCTACCTCACTTTCAGGTAGAGGCCAGGAACGAGGCATGGAATGGTCTGCAAGTCTCCATCACTG
This sequence comes from Sardina pilchardus, assembly GCF_963854185.1. Taxonomy (NCBI): domain Eukaryota; kingdom Metazoa; phylum Chordata; class Actinopteri; order Clupeiformes; family Clupeidae; genus Sardina; species Sardina pilchardus. The sequence goes on along the minus strand of NC_084996.1, from coordinate 20,296,817 downwards.
TGGCTGTTTACGTCAATGTGTCTGGACATCTCGTGTACATCTCAAAATACAACCAGGGGACTGTGCAGGTGAGGGTCAAGTTATTTTTTGTCAGATTATTTTAAGGTCATCTTTAGTTGCAGGGTAGTGTTCTCCTGTCATCAGTGTAAAATCGGTTTCGGCCATTTGGGTGACAACGCATTTGGCTTGAAGTTTACATAATGTGCTTGAAGTTTGCTGAACACATTTGTTTAGTAAAAGATGGGGATAAGTAAGCCCCGTGCATCAATAGATTATTTTCTTCCTTTTCGATCTATCACCTCTGTTTTTTGTATAAACCCTTTTCAAGTATAATTGTAAAACAGGTTAAAATCCTATCTCACAAATGATAACTCTGATTTCAGGTGAATGGGGAGACAAGAAACTTGCCGATTGTTCTTGATCAGGGAAGAGTGTCAGTGTATGCCAATGGGCTCCACACATTTGTGAAAACAGACTTTGGTCTAACTGTCAGTTATGATGGCCGGTGGGTGTTGGACATCACAGTACCATCCAACTACAGTGGAGCTACATGCGGTTTGTGTGGTAACTTCAACGGCTTCCAGGGTGATGACTTCACGGTCCATAACGGCAGTTCAGGCTCTGTTGCCCTCCCTGCCTCTGAGTTTGGGGACTACTGGAAGGTTGATGATGGCATTCCCTGTACTGGAGGATGTGGCAACTCCTGCCCAGTGTGCCAAGATGACTCGACAGCCCGTGCCATGTGTGAGCTACTCAGAGCTAGCAATGGACCACTGAGCTTCTGCCATTCCCATGTGGATCCCCAGCAATTCTTCAACGACTGTGTGTTTGACGTGTGCTTGTCTGGGGACAGAAGTGAAGTCCTCTGCCGTGCAATGGAAGCATATGTCAGCGCATGCCAAGCGGAAAATGTCATCGTTTACCCCTGGAGACAAAACTCCACCTGCCGTAAGTCACTAGGACCCGACTTACACTGATTACATTTGTGGTTTGATTCTTCTGGTTGATGGAAATGTTTGAAAAGTAATAAAACCATACCCGTGTCAACAGAAATGGAGTGTCCAGAAAACAGCCACTACGATCTGTGTGGTACAGAGTGTGGGCACACCTGTGCCAGCAGCATTGATGCCAGCTGTGACAGGACGTGTGCTGAGGGCTGTTTCTGCGATGATGGATTTGTGAGGAGCGGGGGGCGCTGTGTGCCTGTGGAGCAGTGTGGCTGTCTTCGTGACGGCTTCTACTATGATGTAAGCAGAGCCTGACCAAGAGGATGGCATGTGTCTCACACACAGTGATTTTATTAACTCATGACTATTAGCAAGTAAATTAAATCTCAGTGTTATTTGTGTTTCTTAGATCGGAGAACAGTTCTGGACACAAGGCTGCTCGCAGCGCTGTGAGTGTTTTGCCCCCAATGACCTTCGCTGTATACAGTCCTCTTGCCCTCCAAGTCAGGAATGCTCAGTCAAAGATGGCCGCCGGGGTTGCTATGGTCAAATGTCAACCTGCACGGTCTGGGGAGACCCTCACTACTTCACCTTTGATGGGGCTGTGGCTCACTTTCAGGTAGAACAAACAGTACATAAATCTAAAAAGGAAACCAAATTCGTGTTCCTAAATCCTGAAAGAGATGTTTTCACCAATTTAACACAAGTTTTAAACATGTTCTAAATATCCAATTCCAGGGCACCTGCGCTTATGAGATTACCCACACCTGTGGCAACATGAGTGATAATGCCCTGGCCTTCCGTGTAGTAGCCGCTAACAGGCACCGTGGCAACTTAGTTGTGTCGTTTGTGTCCACTGTGGATGTGTGGCTCTCTCAGGGAGGAGTTCAAAGCCACATCAGCATTGGACAGAACAGGAGAGTCAAGGTACCTCTTACACTGCGGAACTTCTCTGATTGTGCACAAAAGGGTACAGCCAGTGAGAACATGTTTTTGAAGTTTAGTATGCAACCATGTCTGTCCCACCTCACCTGTAACTGTCTTCTGTTTTTTTCAAGGTTGATGGTCAAGATAACAATGCAAACAGCATTCAGGTTGGCTCTCTGGCACAGCTGACTCGAGAGTCAGGATTTGTGGTTGTGAATGCCTCAGGAGAGCTGGTGGTCCAGTTTGATGGTCGTAGTAGACTTCTAGTCAGACTGAGTCCAGATTATCACCAATCTGTGTGTGGAATGTGTGGCAATCACAATGGCAACCCAGCAGATGACAAAGTTCTGCCCAATGGCACTCTGGCCCAGACTGACAATGAATTCGGTCAAAGTTGGAAATCAGATGCAAGCAGTCCTGGGTGAGTTAGCATTATTGGAAAATGTATTAGAATTCCAAACTACTGTATAGGATTAAATGGCTGACAATGCCTTGATAACCTTCATGCTCAAACATCTGAAATATGTCAACTGTTTGTAACACTGGACTAAACATATGACCTATGTTATGTTGAAGGCAATGCTGCCAGGTACACTTTTAAAATGCACATACACAACAAATTCTGATACATACAGTATGTCTTTCTCCTGACCTTCCCCAGATGTGGAGCCAGTGATCAAATTGGAGACAACACATGTGTATTGGAAGCAGAATACACAGATCTGTGCAGCATCATCACCAACAGCAGTGGCCCATTTCAGCAGTGCCACCTACATGTTGACCCACAGGCCTACTTCACTTCCTGTGTGTACGATCTCTGTGCCTACACACCAGCCAATGACATGCTGTGCTCAGCAGTGGAGGCCTATGAGACAGCTTGCAATGTGCTGGGGCTCCACACACCAGAATGGCGTTCTGCACTGCATTGCCGTGAGTACATCAGGTTCACATTACTTTCACTGTCTGCCTCACTGAGTCTAAAATATGAACTCTTAAGTATTATGTAACTAAATGTCAGCTATGCACAGAGACTACACTGATCTACAGCATTCAGTACAAATCATTTATTTGCTTTACTGGCAATGAATACACAGTGTTGGGCAAGTTACTTCAAAAACGTAATACATTATGTATTACTTGTTGTTACTGTCATTTCAAAGTAATGTGTTACACTACAATATTACTGAATTGTAAAGTATTACACTACTACTGCATTACTTTTGAGTTACTTTCATATAAACTTTAATATAGCCTATATATATATATTATGTAGCTTATTATGCTCGATCCAGCTCAATCATAGGCAGAATTTTTTGAAACCAACAAAGAGTTTAAGTCTGATAAATTGCACTAGAGATACGGTAACTTTAGGCCTAGCCTACTCATTAAAATCAGTGTATTATAACCTAAAGCCAAAGACCTGACAAGATACACTTTTTTTGCATTTCTATTCCACTTGAACCCCAGGAAGTAAGGAGACTTGTGGCAGCTAATATTTATTGTGTTTAACAGAAGTTTTTGCCTGGATCACAGATTGATATAATGTTGATGTTGCTGTTAATAGTTATTTACAGCAGTCTTACAGCAGACAACCTGTTGAGGCAACAACACCTTACCTTGTCATTGCTGGACAGGGGTCTTGCTAAAAGCTGGAGACTCCACTGCTGACAGCGGATGCATAGTGTATCTTACTCTTCCACAAGTCTCCTTACTTCTTGAGGTTCAAATGGCATCGCGGAACGGGATAATTAAGCTGCTTTGTAGCCTATAGTCTCCTCTCGTCCTCAGTTTGCCTTCTTTTTACTCGCGTAATGTTAGCGTGGTAGCCTATCGCTCTAACGTTCCGTGAAATTACTTGTGCTATTGCGTGAGGTAGATCTTTTGGTTTCGCACATAAAGTGCCCTTACTATGTCCCATCCTCATATCTTTGTCTCTAACAAACTGAAAGTAATGCAAGTATGTCCATCTTGAACATGTCCTGTCCGACGTTGAGCTTGCTTCAGCTTCAGCCATCTTTTACAAGTAGGAAAAAAACATTCTAGACCTACAGTATATTTGCGCGGATTGTTCTCCTCTACTGATCTCGCGTGGCGATGGTATAAAAACAATACACCGCCTAATTGCAATGTAACTTGCGTTACTGACCTTTCTACCGAGTAAAATATTACCCATTTCGTTTTTTGAAATGTCTTACATTACCGCGTTACAGCAAAAAACAATGCATTACAGTAATTACATTAGCCTACTTTTGTAATTCGTTACTCCCAACACTGTGAATACATAATATACTGTTTGTAGACCACTTTGAATACATATCATTTTCTTAAGCACTGCTATTATACAATCCAATATGACACATGTGATAACTGTAGGATATGCCATTTGGGGGAAAATTAAGCGAGAACCATCTATGCTTGTGTAAGAACATGGCTGTCTGCCTTCAGAGATACAAAACCAGCTTATGGTAGCTACCACAGTGGGTAGACAGACACTGCTTATCACAGTCGACTCCTCATACTTTGGAAAAGGGGAAAGAGCCATTAATATAGCTTATTATATAATTCATGATCCAAACCCACCTGGATCTGCCTATGAGAATGTGTAATAATTCAGCAATTAAGCTACATATGGAGTCGTCATATGTTCTTGAACAGCTGCAGTTGACCCTTGTGAAGAGCTGAACTGCACTGAGGATGAGTGGTGTGGCCAGAAGGATGGAGTCTACGGCTGCAATGAGAATCATGATTCACGGGACTGTCAATACAATGGTATGCTTTTCCTCTACTGTTGCAATTCTTATTGTCTGTAAATACACCATTGAAACTTGTCAAATTAAACCTCCACAACCATTTTTTTAAGTGAAACAAGTAGTAAATTGGAAAAAGAGTCAGATAATAAATTAAAACCTGGGATATTAGACACATGCACAGTGTGGGAGTATACTGAAGTGGCAACAAAAACGGTGTGAATGTTTGGTGGAGGACACTAACTGTTAGCACATCTGGAACTCCTTCAGGCACATCTGTGCAGATAGGGGACTCTTTCTGGAGAGATGGCACCTGTCAGCAGAGATGCACCTGCGACAGTGGAGGCCTCCTCCAGTGCCAGGAGCAGCCCTGCAGCTTCTCCCAGGCGTGTCGTCCAGCATCCTTCCAGTACTCCTGCCAGAATATTCAGCGCCGCACCTGCACCATCTCTGGAGACCCCCACTACAACACCTTTGACAGGAAACTCTTTCACTTCCAGGGAACCTGCACATACGTCCTCTCAGAGGTATTATACCTCTACTGCCTTTAAAGATATGAGTTCATTAAGTTTCTTTATGTTTGTATTTGTTTAGAGCTCAAGGCTTAATGTTCTTGAATGTCCACTAGGCTTGTGGCAATGGACTGCCGTACTACCGGATTGAAGGGAAGAATGAAAATCGGGCAAGCACACGTGTGTCTTGGACTCATCTTGTAAGAGTGTGGGTTTATGATGAGGAAATTGAACTTGTCAAAGACCATCCTTACCAAGCAAAGGTAAGTACCACAACAATACAAAGTAAATGTTCTCAGGCATCATATTTCACAACTTTCAAACAAAGTCCAAACTGTTCTTCTCCAATTGGCCAAGTGTTAATGGTAACAATCTCCTTCAGGTGAATGGAAGCTTTGTGTCGACCCCATTTACCCTCCGACATGGGTCCATCCGAGTCTACCAATCAGGTTTCACTGTGGCTGTGAGTACAGACTTTGGCCTGCTGGTCACCTACGATGCCAATCACCATGTCAGAATCTCAGTACCCTATGAGTACCAGAACGCAACCTGCGGCCTGTGTGGCAACTTCAACCACCACCCTCACGATGACTTCAGAACCCGCGGTGGACAGCTTGTGAGCTCAGACGTGGAGTTTGCTAACAGCTGGAAGGTGGAAGGGGACACTGACCCTAGCTGCCAGGACGTGCGATGTGCAGGACTTGCTTGTGCTGCCTGTACCGATAGTCAAAGGACTCTTTATGGAAACACGGCCCACTGTGGTATCTTAAGCAACAGTGTCGGCCCGTTTGCCTCCTGCCACTCAAGGGTGTCTCCACAGAACTTTGTAGAAAACTGTGTGTATGATCTTTGTGTGGGTGATGGCTACCAGCCCATTCTCTGCCAAGCACTCAATGTGTACGTTGCCCAGTGCCAACAAGAGGGCATCCAGTTGGGCCAGTGGAGAAGCCCGGGATTCTGTGGTGGGTACTGACTCTGTAAATGTACTGTATCCGGTAAACATTTTTGACAATGTTCAATTTACTACTACTAATTTTATTTTCATATTTGCTTCCACAGAGATCCCTTGTCCCACCAACAGTCACTTTGAGTCTCAAGGAACTGGGTGCCCTGCAACCTGCAGCAACCCCAACGCCCCCCAGAATTGTCCTCTGCCCAACCTGGAGAGCTGCATCTGCAATGCTGGCTATGTCCTAAGCGGTGGGGAATGTGTTCGGCAGAATGACTGTGGCTGCACCTTCGAGGGGCGGTACTACACAGCTGGGGAGACAGTGGTGCTAGACCAGGACTGTGGGAGGCGTTGCCACTGTACTCAAGGGTCAATGACCTGCCAGGCACACAGCTGCAATGAGCTTGAGGTGTGTGGGGTCCATGGTGGTGTGCGGGGCTGCAGACCTGTCAGCTACTCCACCTGCTGGGTGGAGGGCTTTGGGTCCTACCGCACTTTTGATGGACAGACCTTCAAATACCCAGGTGCCTGTAGTCTGACACTGGCTAGAGTCAGGGGACAATCACAATTACCTCACTTTCAAGTAACTGTTGAGAAAGTTCCCTCAGGCCCAAGAGATTTTGTCAGACATCTGCAGTTTGAAGCAGGAGGAACACAAGTCTCGGTGGAGATGGGAGAGGGGGGCACAACTAAGGTACAGGATCTATGTTTACACCCTTAAAGAAATAGAGATATAAAAATAGTGTGTCTGATACAACAACGTTTTACACTTCCAATACCATGATACACATCTGCAAGTATAAACCTAATGTTCTCCCATCAGGTGGATGGGCAAACAGTGGGCCTTCCGTTCAGCGTCAGCCCCGGTCATATTCGCATCTACCACAGCAGTGTAAAGGGTGTTGTCATAGAGACCAACTTCGGAGTGTTGGTGAGAGCTGACTGGCCACACGTCATCCGCATCACCGCTCCAGGCAACTACAACGGCACTCTAGGAGGCCTGTGTGGAAATCTGAATGGAGACCCTCATGACGACTTCTTCTCCCCTGCTGGAATTCCCCTCAACGACTCTCAGCAGTTTGGGGACAGCTGGAGAGATGGCTCCCTGTCAACACACTGTGTAGAACCTCAGGTCTGGGAACCCGGACACTACCAGAACACCAGCCAGTTTAGGGACCTCTGCGGCATCATGGGATGGGCACATGGGCCTTTTGGCCAGTGCCAAGCAAGTCTTGACCCCTGGAGCCGAATTGAAGACTGTGTCCAGACTCTAGTGAGGACGCAAGGTGCTCGAGAGGGACTGTGCGAGGCACTGCGTGGATACGCACTGCTTTGCCAACAGAGTGGTATCACAGTTGGGGAATGGAGGAACATCACTAACTGTGGTAAGTGTGATAACATTCTAATACATTTATGAGAAAAGAAACTGTTTGATATGGAACTGACCTGTCTTTCCTTTTTATAGCGGCAACCTGCCCAACTAACAGCCATTATGAGCTATGTGGTACGTCCTGCCCTGCTTCCTGCCCAAGCCTGTCTTTCCCCTTCCTGTGCACCCAGCAGTGCCAGGAGGGGTGCCAGTGTAATGACGGGTTCCTCCTGAGTGGGGATCGCTGTGTGCCACCCACGGGTTGTGGCTGCCACCACGGCGGGCGTTACAGACAGAGTGGAGAGCGCTACTGGTACGGTGAGGAGTGCCAGTTCCTGTGCCAGTGTAATGGCATTACTGGGCAGTCACATTGCACCGCCTCTTCTTGTGGTGCTCAGGAGTCTTGTCGAGTCGTGGATGGACAGTATGGCTGCCATCCCAAACCTGAGGCCACCTGCTCGGCCTCTGGAGACCCACACTACACCTCCTTCGACAGACGCACTTTTGACTTCCAGGGCACTTGTCGTTACGTCCTGGCATCGGTTTGCAATGGAACACAAGATCTACCTCACTTTCAGGTAGAGGCCAGGAACGAGGCATGGAATGGTCTGCAAGTCTCCATCACTGTGGCTGTTTACGTCAATGTGTCTGGACATCTCGTGTACATCTCAAAATACAACCAGGGGACTGTGCAGGTGAGGGTCAAGTTATTTTTTGTCAGATTATTTTAAGGTCATCTTTAGTTGCAGGGTAGTGTTCTCCTGTCATCAGTGTAAAATCGGTTTCGGCCATTTGGGTGACAACGCATTTGGCTTGAAGTTTACATAATGTGCTTGAAGTTTGCTGAACACATTTGTTTAGTAAAAGATGGGGATAAGTAAGCCCCGTGCATCAATAGATTATTTTCTTCCTTTTCGATCTATCACCTCTGTTTTTTGTATAAACCCTTTTCAAGTATAATTGTAAAACAGGTTAAAATCCTATCTCACAAATGATAACTCTGATTTCAGGTGAATGGGGAGACAAGAAACTTGCCGATTGTTCTTGATCAGGGAAGAGTGTCAGTGTATGCCAATGGGCTCCACACATTTGTGAAAACAGACTTTGGTCTAACTGTCAGTTATGATGGCCGGTGGGTGTTGGACATCACAGTACCATCCAACTACAGTGGAGCTACATGCGGTTTGTGTGGTAACTTCAACGGCTTCCAGGGTGATGACTTCACGGTCCATAACGGCAGTTCAGGCTCTGTTGCCCTCCCTGCCTCTGAGTTTGGGGACTACTGGAAGGTTGATGATGGCATTCCCTGTACTGGAGGATGTGGCAACTCCTGCCCAGTGTGCCAAGATGACTCGACAGCCCGTGCCATGTGTGAGCTACTCAGAGCTAGCAATGGACCACTGAGCTTCTGCCATTCCCATGTGGATCCCCAGCAATTCTTCAACGACTGTGTGTTTGACGTGTGCTTGTCTGGGGACAGAAGTGAAGTCCTCTGCCGTGCAATGGAAGCATATGTCAGCGCATGCCAAGCGGAAAATGTCATCGTTTACCCCTGGAGACAAAACTCCACCTGCCGTAAGTCTCTAGGACCCGACTTACACTGATTACATTTGTGGTTTGATTCTTCTGGTTGATGGAAATGTTTGAAAAGTAATAAAACCATACCCGTGTCAACAGAAATGGAGTGTCCAGAAAACAGCCACTACGATCTGTGTGGTACAGAGTGTGGGCACACCTGTGCCAGCAGCATTGATGCCAGCTGTGACAGGACGTGTGCTGAGGGCTGTTTCTGCGATGATGGATTTGTGAGGAGCGGGGGGCGCTGTGTGCCTGTGGAGCAGTGTGGCTGTCTTCGTGACGGCTTCTACTATGATGTAAGCAGAGCCTGACCAAGAGGATGGCATGTGTCTCACACACAGTGATTTTATTAACTCAGTAAATTAAATCTCAGTGTTATTTGTGTTTCTTAGATCGGAGAACAGTTCTGGACACAAGGCTGCTCGCAGCGCTGTGAGTGTTTTGCCCCCAATGACCTTCGCTGTATCCAGTCCTCTTGCCCTCCAAGTCAGGAATGCTCAGTCAAAGATGGCCGCCGGGGTTGCTATGGTCAAATGTCAACCTGCACGGTCTGGGGAGACCCTCACTACTTCACCTTTGATGGGGCTGTGGCTCACTTTCAGGTAGAACAAACAGTACATAAATCTAAAAAGGAAACCAAATTCGTGTTCCTAAATCCTGAAAGAGATGTTTTCACCAATTTAACACAAGTTTTAAACATGTTCTAAATATCCAATTCCAGGGCACCTGCGCTTATGAGATTACCCACACCTGTGGCAACATGAGTGATAATGCCCTGGCCTTCCGTGTAGTAGCCGCTAACAGGCACCGTGGCAACTTAGTTGTGTCGTTTGTGTCCACTGTGGATGTGTGGCTCTCTCAGGGAGGAGTTCAAAGCCACATCAGCATTGGACAGAACAGGAGAGTCAAGGTACCTCTTACACTGCGGAACTTCTCTGATTGTGCACAAAAGGGTACAGCCAGTGAGAACATGTTTTTGAAGTTTAGTATGCAACCATGTCTGTCCCACCTCACCTGTAACTGTCTTCTGTTTTTTTCAAGGTTGATGGTCAAGATAACAATGCAAACAGCATTCAGGTTGGCTCTCTGGCACAGCTGACTCGAGAGTCAGGATTTGTGGTTGTGAATGCCTCAGGAGAGCTGGTGGTCCAGTTTGATGGTCGTAGTAGACTTCTAGTCAGACTGAGTCCAGATTATCACCAATCTGTGTGTGGAATGTGTGGCAATCACAATGGCAACCCAGCAGATGACAAAGTTCTGCCCAATGGCACTCTGGCCCAGACTGACAATGAATTCGGTCAAAGTTGGAAATCAGATGCAAGCAGTCCTGGGTGAGTTAGCATTATTGGAAAATGTATTAGAATTCCAAACTACTGTATAGGATTAAATGGCTGACAATGCCTTGATAACCTTCATGCTCAAACATCTGAAATATGTCAACTGTTTGTAACACTGGACTAAACATATGACCTATGTTATGTTGAAGGCAATGCTGCCAGGTACACTTTTAAAATGCACATACACAACAAATTCTGATACATACAGTATGTCTTTCTCCTGACCTTCCCCAGATGTGGAGCCAGTGATCAAATTGGAGACAACACATGTGTATTGGAAGCAGAATACACAGATCTGTGCAGCATCATCACCAACAGCAGTGGCCCATTTCAGCAGTGCCACCTACATGTTGACCCACAGGCCTACTTCACTTCCTGTGTGTACGATCTCTGTGCCTACACACCAGCCAATGACATGCTGTGCTCAGCAGTGGAGGCCTATGAGACAGCTTGCAATGTGCTGGGGCTCCACACACCAGAATGGCGTTCTGCACTGCATTGCCGTGAGTACATCAGGTTCACATTACTTTCACTGTCTGCCTCACTGAGTCTAAAATATGAACTCTTAAGTATTATGTAACTAAATGTCAGCTATGCACAGAGACTACACTGATCTACAGCATTCAGTACAAATCATTTATTTGCTTTACTGGCAATGAATACACAGTGTTGGGCAAGTTACTTCAAAAACGTAATACATTATGTATTACTTGTTGTTACTGTCATTTCAAAGTAATGTGTTACACTACAATATTACTGAATTGTAAAGTATTACACTACTACTGCATTACTTTTGAGTTACTTTCATATAAACTTTAATATAGCCTATATATATATATTATGTAGCTTATTATGCTCGATCCAGCTCAATCATAGGCAGAATTTTTTGAAACCAACAAAGAGTTTAAGTCTGATAAATTGCACTAGAGATACGGTAACTTTAGGCCTAGCCTACTCATTAAAATCAGTGTATTATAACCTAAAGCCAAAGACCTGACAAGATACACTTTTTTTGCATTTCTATTCCACTTGAACCCCAGGAAGTAAGTAGACTTGTGGCAGCTAATATGTATTGTGTTTAACAGAAGTTTTTGCCTGGATCACAGATTGATATAATGTTGATGTTGCTGTTAATAGTTATTTACAGCAGTCTTACAGCAGACAACCTGTTGAGGCAACAACACCTTACCTTGTCATTGCTGGACAGGGGTCTTGCTAAAAGCTGGAGACTCCACTGCTGACAGCGGATGCATAGTGTATCTTACTCTTCCACAAGTCTCCTTACTTCTTGAGGTTCAAATGGCATCGCGGAACGGGATAATTAACCCTCTAAGCGCCACAGGCGGATATAGTCGACAAGATGCGGTACTGAATAAAACGGCCGATTTAGTCAAATAGGGTGTCAAACTTCGTTCAAACTCCCTGCCACTAGTTGGCAGACATGTCATACTACGTCCCTGACTCAGAATTACGTCATGCTTCTATTCATGGGTTTCATCAGGTCCCTTTCCACAGGTGAATAAAATCAAGCACCTTGATTATCAATGCAGACTGCATGGTGCTTGATTAATACACCTGTGGAAAGGGACCTGATGAAACCCATGAATACAAAATATGCGAGCAAGAGCGCTTTAAATGAGTGCAAAATATCAGCTGAGCTAGTTTGCTGTGAGCCATTGTACCGGAGCGGTATTGTTAACGTAAACGACTATTAGCATTAGATAATCGTCTAAACACATCAAAAAAGTTTACCAGGAATGAAGTACTGGGTCTTCTGTTCGCTGACAGTGATTCTGAAGGGGAATATCATGAATATCAATGCCATGCTTCATGCGTCTCTGCCTAGCAGTAAGGCTGGGATTATACTTGCCGTTAGACCCAACGTAAGCGTATGCGACCGTGTGCGACCTGCTGTGTCCTGTGTACAGACTCGCTGCAGCATTACGCACCTTACTGGAGGTCTTCACCAGGGGGAGACTAGTAGCCTAATATCAGATGTGGATGTGGCCATGTGCCATTGTTTACTCTCATGATTGCCCCCAGCTTTGATGTCGATAATGCACCTTGCAGTCACTAGCTGCGTTTCCATTACAAATATGCGCAAAAACTTTGTCGATATTGTCTTAATGTCGAAAATCACAATTTTCGCAATTGCGGTGTTTCCATTACATTCAGCTAACTTAATTAAAATCTCGTGTATTCTCGCGTGCTGTAGGCTAAGTCATTAGGAGACATGGCGGTTATCAACATTTAACCCAGATTTACACTAAATGCATTCAAATTGCCACCACGGCGCTAACGCTGATTATCAGTCATTAGGCTATAAGCCATCAGCGGAGGAGGCCTACGTTTTGGTGGGGCAGAAACATAAAATTAAAAATGACATATCAATCACAGGAGTTTGTTATAGGCCTATGCTTAAATCATGTCACAGCCATGTCAGTGGAATATTTCGTAGATCAGCCCAGTTGATTAGTTTCTAGAACTAGAATCTAAAATCTAGATTTCTTTCAGCACCGTTCTCATCACGTTAAACCCAAAGCCATCGATATCTCATGGCTTTGGTTAAACCAGCAAAGCATAGCAACGTTGTTGCTATGGGTAAACAAAACTAGTTGAGCGGTTGCGTATGCAGCGTTTTTGAGAAAGTGTTGGCGAGTTCACAGAGTGTGGATTCAACATTTTAGAATGACACGAGACACTTTTAATGAATAAAAATATATATTTTTTACATTATTCTCCCGGTGCCACTTCCTGTCGACAGTCTTCTTCGTCGGTTTCGTTCCTCCTAACATCCGGTTGTTGGATCATGTGACTCGTTAGATGCGAAAAAAGTGTTTCCATTGCAGTTTTGCGAAATATACAAATTTCGATACGCTCGAAATACCACCTCACCCTAGCGCAAAAACTTTTTATCGAAAAATGTGAGTTTTTTCGAAATGTGTGTGTTTCCATTCACCACATTTCTTTTCGCAAATCTTAATTTGCGCAATTTAATGGTCAATGGAAACGCAGCTACTTTCTTTTGGCAATGATCGCCCCCTACTTTCTTGTCAGTATTGCATCTCGCGGACGCGTCGTGGTCGCTTGCGACGACGTGCACGACCGACGCACCAAACTACCGCAAAATACGCGAGGCAGCCATGATGCGTACACGAACGCGTTGTCTACAGCAAGTCTAAACGTGCCTTAATGCAGCTGGACGACGTGATAGTTTAGTCACACCAAACACAAACGTGGATCCTTTGCCCAATGTCAGTGTTATGAAAAGTGTTTCACGGGGTTTAGGTGTTCATCGGGAACTTAGCAGACCCTCATAAGACGTGTTTGTTGCGTAGAGAATGAAAATAGCGTCGGGAGACTGCCTTTTATTTATCGTGCTGGCCATGATTGCTCCGTCCTCCGTGTGCCTCGCCATAATTGCTAGAACGGTAACGTGATGGAGCCTATCGTCAGATAATCGTCTAAACCCATCAAAAAAGTTTACCAGGAATGAAGTATTGGGTCTTCTATTCGCTGACAGTGATTCTGAAGGGGAATATCATGAATATCAATGCCATGCTTCATGCGTCTCTGCCTAGCAGTAATTCAGCTGGACAACTTGATAGTTTAGTCACACCAAACACAAAGTGGATCCTTTGCCCAATGTCTGTGTTATGAAACGTGTTTCACAGAGTTTAGGTGTTCATCGGGAACTTAGCAGACCCTTATAAGACATGTTAGTTGTGTAAAGAATGAAAATAGCGTCGGGGGACTGCCTTTTATTTATCGCGCCAGCCATGATTGCTCCGTCCTCCCTGTGCCTCTCCATAATTGAGAGAACGGTAACGTGATGGAGCCTAGCATTAGATAATCGTCTAAACCCATCAAAAAAGTTTACCAGGAATGAAGTATTGGGTCTTCTGTTCGCTGACAGTGATTCTGAAGGGGAATATCATGAATATCAACACCATGCTTCATGCGTCTCTGTCTAGCAGTAATCCAGCTGGACAACGTGAGAGTTTAGTCACTCCAAACACAAACGTGGATCCTTTGCCTAATGTCAGTGTTATGAAAGGTGTTTTACGGGGTTTCGTGAACTTAGCAGACACTGATAAGACGTGTTAGTTGTGTAGAGAATGAAAAATTAGCGTCGGGGGACTGCCTCTATGGCGCTATCCATTTGCTCCTCTTTCGTGTGCCTCTCCATAATGGCGAGGACGGTAACGTGATAAGGCCTTTTGTCTAATACTAATGGGTATGTTGGTATGGAGGTCTATAAGTGTCCATGGGAGAGCTGTGGGGCAACGTAGAAGCAGTATGGCGAGTCACAACAAAAATGAGAATGGACAGAGCATGCTTCACTCCACTCGGGAGGCGCGTGTGGCAGACCTAGGCTGCCATCAGACAAAATAAGCTACAGGTGCAGTGTGAGGTGAGTTTTTGTATCATGCTCTGCAATGAGAGGTACCACACCATGACACACTACAAGAACTGTCACCTGGATGGATAGGGATTCATTATCTCCACAGCAAAAAGAATGCCTTTTGATTTGCATTCCCGTCATCATCATTCCCATCATCTTGCCATTTATTCGTAATTATTCACATTGTTGATTTACTATTTCCCTGACCATTAGTATGGTACAATGTGTGTTATTTTAGTGTGTACATGTTCTTGTGATGTGTATGTCAGCTAACCCCCCCCCCCCCCCCCCCCCCAAAAAAAAAAAAAAAAAAAACACATACAAAGTGGCAGATCTAAAGGCCACAGGCAGACAAAATACAGGTGTGGGCAGTGTGGGGTGGGCCTTTGTGTTGTGCCCTGCAATGAGAGGTACCACACCATGAAATACCACAAGAAGTGTCAACTGGATGAATAGGAATTCATTATCTCAACAGCAGAAGGCCTGCTACATAAATTCGCAGCATCGTCATCATTCCCATCATTTTGCTATTATTGCCTAATGATTTACACTGTTGATTTACTATTTCCCTGACCATTTAGTATGGTACAATGTGGGTTTTTTGGTGTGTGTGCGTCCTTGTGATGTGTATTATCTGTCAGGAAAAAAAAAAAAAAAAAAATCCAACCAAAAAAACTAAAAAATTCAAAAAAATTCTAAAATCCGGATGGCCGCCACCATATGACGTCATTATGACGTCATAATATGCAAATTAGCTGGATAATTGTAATCCCCACATAAACTTTGGGCCATCCTTAGTATTTCTCTAATTTACAGAAAGTCTCTATCTCTTATCACTTTTAAGTGAAAGCCTTTTGAAATTGAGATGTCAAAATCGAACGTTTTTGGAAAAAACCTCTGGCGCCTAAAGCTGCTTTGTAGCCTATAGTCTCCTCTCGTCCTCAGTTTGCCTTCTTTTTACTCGCGTAATGTTAGCGTGGTAGCCTATCGCTCTAACGTTCCGTGAAATTACTTGTGCTATTGCGTGAGGTAGATCTTTTGGTTTCGCACATAAAGTGCCCTTACTATGTCCCATCCTCATATCTTTGTCTCTAACAAACTGAAAGTAATGCAAGTATGTCCATCTTGAACATGTCCTGTCCGACGTTGAGCTTGCTTCAGCTTCAGCCATCTTTTACAAGTAGGAAAAAAACATTCTAGACCTACAGTATATTTGCGCGGATTGTTCTCCTCTACTGATCTCGCGTGGCGATGGTATAAAAACAATACACCGCCTAATTGCAATGTAACTTGCGTTACTGACCTTTCTACCGAGTAAAATATTACCCATTTCGTTTTTTGAAATGTCTTACATTACCGCGTTACAGCAAAAAACAATGCATTACAGTAATTACATTAGCCTACTTTTGTAATTCGTTACTCCCAACACTGTGAATACATAATATACTGTTTGTATACCACTTTGAATACATATCATTTTCTTAAGCACTGCTATTATACAATCCAATATGACACATGTGATAACTGTAGGATATGCCATTTGGGGGAAAATTAAGCGAGAACCATCTATGCTTGTGTAAGAACATGGCTGTCTGCCTTCAGAGATACAAAACCAGCTTATGGTAGTGTGGCAAGTGGTAGTAAAGTGTTAGATATAAATTTGTATGTTATCCGACTACGCCACCCTGGGAGTTTCACCCAGGGAAATGTATGTACTAAGTTGCTCAATAGGCACCCAGGTTCATTAACTGTGAGAGAGACGTGGTTCCATTCCAGTAAATGACAATAATTTATTAACAAAATCTAAAATCACACTCACATTGTCTCAAGCACATCAGACATACCAAGGGGAGACAGACAGCAGGAACTGAGGCTTACCAGCGAGGGGACTGGCTAACTAAGGAGAGAGGCGTCCCAGGAGAGGTCACACCACTGCAAGAGTGTCCACGTATTCGCACACACACACACACACAGCAAAGGTCAAATCAGCAACACCCGTGAGGTATAATAGTAGCACACCAAAAAGGGGACACCACCAGGAAGACAGCAGCCCCTCCACCGTAGGCCTCAGCTCCTAGAAAAGATGCAGGACAGGGGGAGGACAATTAGTGGGAGCCACACCGGTTAATCAACCACATAAAGAATCACAATTACGGGTAAGACACGGGCTCTCAGCAGCTGGACAAATGGCCTCCTGCCAGTGCAACATAAACAAACAAACAAACAAACAAACAAAAACAATAAACTTAAGTAGAAATTCCCCAGAAATAATAAATACTAGCACACTGGTAATCCACAGCACAGATGGAATAGCAGCCTCCTATCAGTGGCTAATCAAATCATAAGAAGAAAGCTAGAAAACCAGAGATACATTACAAAGTAAGAGATGTTGGGACACTGGTTATCAGCAGCGCAGGGGAAATGGCCTCCTGCCAGTGGTAAAGCAAATCAAAACAGTAGAGCAATAAACCAAAACCATGTACACACAGAATTGACAAGGATGACATGTAATATGACAAGGTCGAGACAAACGTTAGCGGTCACACGGTTACAAACACAGATGAGCGATCACGCTTCGTGAAGACAAAGCAGCAGCGGTCACACAGCAGCACGGCGGCAGTTCCCCATCCCGTTGCTAGCTACAGTTCTCAGGTTAGCATTGCAGAGGGCAAGAGTGCTAGGAGGGGATGCAGCAGCGACTACCTAAAATATAAACAAACATTCACTATATGTGACAATGTAGCCCAT
Source organism: Sardina pilchardus (assembly GCF_963854185.1). Lineage (NCBI taxonomy): Eukaryota > Metazoa > Chordata > Actinopteri > Clupeiformes > Clupeidae > Sardina > Sardina pilchardus. The sequence goes on along the minus strand of NC_084996.1, from coordinate 20,279,298 downwards.
TTGCGTCGCCAATAAAACTATAAACATACCGGCTATGATGCATGTCCGGCTACAGAGATGCATGGGGACGGATCCACAGGGAAGCTGCATACACAAAAGAGCACTTGTTCAACTAAACAGCCACGAAGTCAACCAACAGCAGAACTTCCAAGAGGAAGTGCTCAAATTGTTACCTGTGTGAGCAGCGGAAATTGGGCGAGCAGCGACCAGCCAGTCCGACATGAAAACGGGAAAGGGTAGTCACGGAGAATATATACAAAAGTTCCCACCAAGCCATTGGTTGACCAATTACCTGCTAGTATACGGGGCACTACAGACGGGAACTAATTCCCATTCTGCTACAGTAGCTACCACAGTGGGTAGACAGACACTGCTTATCACAGTCGACTCCTCATACTTTGGAAAAGGGGAAAGAGCCATTAATATAGCTTATTATATAATTCATGATCCAAACCCACCTGGATCTGCCTATGAGAATGTGTAATAATTCAGCAATTAAGCTACATATGGAGTCGTCATATGTTCTTGAACAGCTGCAGTTGACCCTTGTGAAGAGCTGAACTGCACTGAGGATGAGTGGTGTGGCCAGAAGGATGGAGTCTACGGCTGCAATGAGAATCATGATTCACGGGACTGTCAATACAATGGTATGTTTTTCCTCTACTGTTGCAATTCTTATTGTCTGTAAATACACCATTGAAACTTGTCAAATTAAACCTCCACAACCATTTTTTTAAGTGAAACAAGTAGTAAATTGGAAAAAGAGTCAGATAATAAATTAAAACCTGGGATATTAGACACATGCACAGTGTGGGAGTATACTGAAGTGGCAACAAAAACGGTGTGAATGTTTGGTGGAGGACACTAACTGTTAGCACATCTGGAACTCCTTCAGGCACATCTGTGCAGATAGGGGACTCTTTCTGGAGAGATGGCACCTGTCAGCAGAGATGCACCTGCGTCAGTGGAGGCCTCCTCCAGTGCCAGCAGCAGCCCTGCAGCTTCTCCCAGGCGTGTCGTCCAGCATCCTTCCAGTACTCCTGCCAGAATAATATTCAGCGCCGCACCTGCACCATCTCTGGAGACCCCCACTACAACACCTTTGACAGGAAACTCTTTCACTTCCAGGGAACCTGCACATACGTCCTCTCAGAGGTATTATACCTCTACTGCCTTTAAAGATATGAGTTCATTAAGTTTCTTTATGTTTGTATTTGTTTAGAGCTCAAGGCTTAATGTTCTTGAATGTCCACTAGGCTTGTGGCAATGGACTGCCGTACTACCGGATTGAAGGGAAGAATGAAAATCGGGCAAGCACACGTGTGTCTTGGACTCATCTTGTAAGAGTGTGGGTTTATGATGAGGAAATTGAACTTGTCAAAGACCATCCTTACCAAGCAAAGGTAAGTACCACAACAATACAAAGTAAATGTTCTCAGGCATCATATTTCACAACTTTCAAACAAAGTCCAAACTGTTCTTCTCCAATTGGCCAAGTGTTAATGGTAACAATCTCCTTCAGGTGAATGGAAGCTTCGTGTCGACCCCATTTACCCTCCGACATGGGTCCATCCGAGTCTACCAATCAGGTTTCACTGTGGCTGTGAGTACAGACTTTGGCCTGCTGGTCACCTACGATGCCAATCACCATGTCAGAATCTCAGTACCCTATGAGTACCAGAACGCAACCTGCGGCCTGTGTGGCAACTTCAACCACCACCCTCACGATGACTTCAGAACCCGCGGTGGACAGCTTGTGAGCTCAGACGTGGAGTTTGCTAACAGCTGGAAGGTGGAAGGGGACACTGACCCTAGCTGCCAGGACGTGCGATGTGCAGGACTTGCTTGTGCTGCCTGTACCGATAGTCAAAGGACTCTTTATGGAAACACGGCCCACTGTGGTATCTTAAGCAACAGTGTCGGCCCGTTTGCCTCCTGCCACTCAAGGGTGTCTCCACAGAACTTTGTAGAAAACTGTGTGTATGATCTTTGTGTGGGTGATGGCTACCAGCCCATTCTCTGCCAAGCACTCAATGTGTACGTTGCCCAGTGCCAACAAGAGGGCATCCAGTTGGGCCAGTGGAGAAGCCCGGGATTCTGTGGTGGGTACTGACTCTGTAAATGTACTGTATCCGGTAAACATTTTTGACAATGTTCAATTTACTACTACTAATTTTATTTTCATATTTGCTTCCACAGAGATCCCTTGTCCCACCAACAGTCACTTTGAGTCTCAAGGAACTGGGTGCCCTGCAACCTGCAGCAACCCCAACGCCCCCCAGAATTGTCCTCTGCCCAACCTGGAGAGCTGCATCTGCAATGCTGGCTATGTCCTAAGCGGTGGGGAATGTGTTCGGCAGAATGACTGTGGCTGCACCTTCGAGGGGCGGTACTACACAGCTGGGGAGACAGTGGTGCTAGACCAGGACTGTGGGAGGCGTTGCCACTGTACTCAAGGGTCAATGACCTGCCAGGCACACAGCTGCAATGAGCTTGAGGTGTGTGGGGTCCATGGTGGTGTGCGGGGCTGCAGACCTGTCAGCTACTCCACCTGCTGGGTGGAGGGCTTTGGGTCCTACCGCACTTTTGATGGACAGACCTTCAAATACCCAGGTGCCTGTAGTCTGACACTGGCTAGAGTCAGGGGACAATCACAATTACCTCACTTTCAAGTAACTGTTGAGAAAGTTCCCTCAGGCCCAAGAGATTTTGTCAGACATCTGCAGTTTGAAGCAGGAGGAACACAAGTCTCGGTGGAGATGGGAGAGGGGGGCACAACTAAGGTACAGGATCTATGTTTACACCCTTAAAGAAATAGAGATATAAAAATAGTGTGTCTGATACAACAACGTTTTACACTTCCAATACCATGATACACATCTGCAAGTATAAACCTAATGTTCTCCCATCAGGTGGATGGGCAAACAGTGGGCCTTCCGTTCAGCGTCAGCCCCGGTCATATTCGCATCTACCACAGCAGTGTAAAGGGTGTTGTCATAGAGACCAACTTCGGAGTGTTGGTGAGAGCTGACTGGCCACACGTCATCCGCATCACCGCTCCAGGCAACTACAACGGCACTCTAGGAGGCCTGTGTGGAAATCTGAATGGAGACCCTCATGACGACTTCTTCTCCCCTGCTGGAATTCCCCTCAACGACTCTCAGCAGTTTGGGGACAGCTGGAGAGATGGCTCCCTGTCAACACACTGTGTAGAACCTCTGGTCTGGGAACCCGGACACTACCAGAACACCAGCCAGTTTAGGGACCTCTGCGGCATCATGGGATGGGCACATGGGCCTTTTGGCCAGTGCCAAGCAAGTCTTGACCCCTGGAGCCGAATTGAAGACTGTGTCCAGACTCTAGTGAGGACGCAAGGTGCTCGAGAGGGACTGTGCGAGGCACTGCGTGGATACGCACTGCTTTGCCAACAGAGTGGTATCACAGTTGGGGAATGGAGGAACATCACTAACTGTGGTAAGTGTGATAACATTCTAATACATTTATGAGAAAAGAAACTGTTTGATATGGAACTGACCTGTCTTTCCTTTTTATAGCGGCAACCTGCCCAACTAACAGCCATTATGAGCTATGTGGTACGTCCTGCCCTGCTTCCTGCCCAAGCCTGTCTTTCCCCTTCCTGTGCACCCAGCAGTGCCAGGAGGGGTGCCAGTGTAATGACGGGTTCCTCCTGAGTGGGGATCGCTGTGTGCCACCCACGGGTTGTGGCTGCCACCACGGCGGGCGTTACAGACAGAGTGGAGAGCGCTACTGGTACGGTGAGGAGTGCCAGTTCCTGTGCCAGTGTAATGGCATTACTGGGCAGTCACATTGCACCGCCTCTTCTTGTGGTGCTCAGGAGTCTTGTCGAGTCGTGGATGGACAGTATGGCTGCCATCCCAAACCTGAGGCCACCTGCTCGGCCTCTGGAGACCCACACTACACCTCCTTCGACAGACGCACTTTTGACTTCCAGGGCACTTGTCGTTACGTCCTGGCATCAGTTTGCAATGGAACACAAGATCTACCTCACTTTCAGGTAGAGGCCAGGAACGAGGCATGGAATGGTCTGCAAGTCTCCATCACTGTGGCTGTTTACGTCAATGTGTCTGGACATCTCGTGTACATCTCAAAATACAACCAGGGGACTGTGCAGGTGAGGGTCAAGTTATTTTTTGTCAGATTATTTTAAGGTCATCTTTAGTTGCAGGGTAGTGTTCTCCTGTCATCAGTGTAAAATCGGTTTCGGCCATTTGGGTGACAACGCATTTGGCTTGAAGTTTACATAATGTGCTTGAAGTTGTTTACATTTGTTTAGTAAAAGATGGGGATAAGTAAGCCCCGTGCATCAATAGATTATTTTCTTCCTTTTCGATCTATCACCTCTGTTTTTTGTATAAACCCTTTTCAAGTATAATTGTAAAACAGGTTAAAATCCTATCTCACAAATGATAACTTTGATTTCAGGTGAATGGGGAGACAAGAAACTTGCCGATTGTTCTTGATCAGGGAAGCGTGTCAGTGTATGCCAATGGGCTCCACACATTTGTGAAAACAGACTTTGGTCTAACTGTCAGTTATGATGGCCGGTGGGTGTTGGACATCACAGTACCATCCAACTACAGTGGAGCTACATGCGGTTTGTGTGGTAACTTCAACGGCTTCCAGGGTGATGACTTCACGGTCCATAACGGCAGTTCAGGCTCTGTTGCCCTCCCTGCCTCTGAGTTTGGGGACTACTGGAAGGTTGATGATGGCATTCCCTGTACTGGAGGATGTGGCAACTCCTGCCCAGTGTGCCAAGATGACTCGACAGCCCGTGCCATGTGTGAGCTACTCAGAGCTAGCAATGGACCACTGAGCTTCTGCCATTCCCATGTGGATCCCCAGCAATTCTTCAACGACTGTGTGTTTGACGTGTGCTTGTCTGGGGACAGAAGTGAAGTCCTCTGCCGTGCAATGGAAGCATATGTCAGCGCATGCCAAGCGGAAAATGTCATCATTTACCCCTGGAGACAAAACTCCACCTGCCGTAAGTCTCTAGGACCCGACTTACACTGATTACATTTGTGGTTTGATTCTTCTGGTTGATGGAAATGTTTGAAAAGTAATAAAACCATACCCGTGTCAACAGAAATGGAGTGTCCAGAAAACAGCCACTACGATCTGTGTGGTACAGAGTGTGGGCACACCTGTGCCAGCAGCATTGATGCCAGCTGTGACAGGACGTGTGCTGAGGGCTGTTTCTGCGATGATGGATTTGTGAGGAGCGGGGGGCGCTGTGTGCCTGTGGAGCAGTGTGGCTGTCTTCGTGACGGCTTCTACTATGATGTAAGCAGAGCCTGACCAAGAGGATGGCATGTGTCTCACACACAGTGATTTTATTAACTCAGTAAATTAAATCTCAGTGTTATTTGTGTTTCTTAGATCGGAGAACAGTTCTGGACACAAGGCTGCTCGCAGCGCTGTGAGTGTTTTGCCCCCAATGACCTTCGCTGTATCCAGTCCTCTTGCCCTCCAAGTCAGGAATGCTCAGTCAAAGATGGCCGCCGGGGTTGCTATGGTCAAATGTCAACCTGCACGGTCTGGGGAGACCCTCACTACTTCACCTTTGATGAGGCTGTGGCTCACTTTCAGGTAGAACAAACAGTACATAAATCTAAAAAGGAAACCAAATTCGTGTTCCTAAATCCTGAAAGAGATGTTTTCACCAATTTAACACAAGTTTTAAACATGTTCTAAATATCCAATTCCAGGGCACCTGCGCTTATGAGATTACCCACACCTGTGGCAACATGAGTGATAATGCCCTGGCCTTCCGTGTAGTAGCCGCTAACAGGCACCGTGGCAACTTAGTTGTGTCGTTTGTGTCCACTGTGGATGTGTGGCTCTCTCAGGGAGGAGTTCAAAGCCACATCAGCATTGGACAGAACAGGAGAGTCAAGGTACCTCTTACACTGCGGAACTTCTCTGATTGTGCACAAAAGGGTACAGCCAGTGAGAACATGTTTTTGAAGTTTAGTATGCAACCATGTCTGTCCCACCTCACCTGTAACTGTCTTCTGTTTTTTTCAAGGTTGATGGTCAAGATAACAATGCAAACAGCATTCAGGTTGGCTCTCTGGCACAGCTGACTCGAGAGTCAGGATTTGTGGTTGTGAATGCCTCAGGAGAGCTGGTGGTCCAGTTTGATGGTCGTAGTAGACTTCTAGTCAGACTGAGTCCAGATTATCACCAATCTGTGTGTGGAATGTGTGGCAATCACAATGGCAACCCAGCAGATGACAAAGTTCTGCCCAATGGCACTCTGGCCCAGACTGACAATGAATTCGGTCAAAGTTGGAAATCAGATGCAAGCAGTCCTGGGTGAGTTAGCATTATTGGAAAATGTATTAGAATTCCAAACTACTGTATAGGATTAAATGGCTGACAATGCCTTGATAACCTTCATGCTCAAACATCTGAAATATGTCAACTGTTTGTAACACTGGACTAAACATATGACCTATGTTATGTTGAAGGCAATGCTGCCAGGTACACTTTTAAAATGCACATACACAACAAATTCTGATACATACAGTATGTCTTTCTCCTGACCTTCCCCAGATGTGGAGCCAGTGATCAAATTGGAGACAACACATGTGTATTGGAAGCAGAATACACAGATCTGTGCAGCATCATCACCAACAGCAGTGGCCCATTTCAGCAGTGCCACCTACATGTTGACCCACAGGCCTACTTCACTTCCTGTGTGTACGATCTCTGTGCCTACACACCAGCCAATGACATGCTGTGCTCAGCAGTGGAGGCCTATGAGACAGCTTGCAATGTGCTGGGGCTCCACACACCAGAATGGCGTTCTGCACTGCATTGCCGTGAGTACATCAGGTTCACATTACTTTCACTGTCTGCCTCACTGAGTCTAAAATATGAACTCTTAAGTATTATGTAACTAAATGTCAGCTATGCACAGAGACTACACTGATCTACAGCATTCAGTACAAATCATTTATTTGCTTTACTGGCAATGAATACACAGTGTTGGGCAAGTTACTTCAAAAACGTAATACATTATGTATTACTTGTTGTTACTGTCATTTCAAAGTAATGTGTTACACTACAATATTACTGAATTGTAAAGTATTACACTACTACTGCATTACTTTTGAGTTACTTTCATATAAACTTTAATATAGCCTATATATATATATTATGTAGCTTATTATGCTCGATCCAGCTCAATCATAGGCAGAATTTTTTGAAACCAACAAAGAGTTTAAGTCTGATAAATGGGGCAGCCGTGGCGTACTGGTTAGCGCATCGGGCTTGTAACCGGAGGGTTGCCGGTTCAATCCCCGACCAGTCCACCACGGCTGAAGTGCCCTTGAGCAAGGCACCTAACCCCTCACTGCTCCCCGAGCGCCGCTGGTTGGGCAGGCAGCTCACTGCTCTGGGTTGTGTAATTCACCTCACTGTGTGTTCACTGTGTGCTGTGTGTTCACTGTGTGCTGTGTGTTCACTAATTCGGTTAAATTGGGTTAAATGCAGAGAACTGAATTTCCCTCACGGGATCAAAAAAGTATATATTCTATTTTTCTATTCTATTCTAAATTGCACTAGAGATACGGTAACTTTAGGCCTAGCCTACTCATTAAAATCAGTATATTATTACCTAAAGCCAAAGACCTGACAAGATACACTTTTTTTGCATTTCTATTCCACTTGAACCCCAGGAAGTAAGTAGACTTGTGGCAGCTAATATGTATTGTGTTTAACAGAAGTTTTTGCCTGGATCACAGATTGATATAATGTTGATGTTGCTGTTAATAGTTATTTACAGCAGTCTTACAGCAGACAACCTGTTGAGGCAACAACACCTTACCTTGTCATTGCTGGACAGGGGTCTTGCTAAAAGCTGGAGACTCCACTGCTGACAGCGGATGCATAGTGTATCTTACTCTTCCACAAGTCTCCTTACTTCTTGAGGTTCAAATGGCATCGCGGAACGGGATAATTAAGCTGCTTTGTAGCCTATAGTCTCCTCTCGTCCTCAGTTTGCCTTCTTTTTACTCGCGTAATGTTAGCGTGGTAGCCTATCGCTCTAACGTTCCGTGAAATTACTTGTGCTATTGCGTGAGGTAGATCTTTTGGTTTCGCACATAAAGTGCCCTTACTATGTCCCATCCTCATATCTTTGTCTCTAACAAACTGAAAGTAATGCAAGTATGTCCATCTTGAACATGTCCTGTCCGACGTTGAGCTTGCTTCAGCTTCAGCCATCTTTTACAAGTAGGAAAAAAACATTCTAGACCTACAGTATATTTGCGCGGATTGTTCTCCTCTACTGATCTCGCGTGGCGATGGTATAAAAACAATACACCGCCTAATTGCAATGTAACTTGCGTTACTGACCTTTCTACCGAGTAAAATATTACCCATTTCGTTTTTTGAAATGTCTTACATTACCGCGTTACAGCAAAAAACAATGCATTACAGTAATTACATTAGCCTACTTTTGTAATTCGTTACTCCCAACACTGTGAATACATAATATACTGTTTGTATACCACTTTGAATACATATCATTTTCTTAAGCACTGCTATTATACAATCCAATATGACACATGTGATAACTGTAGGATATGCCATTTGGGGGAAAATTAAGCAAGAACCATCTATGCTTGTGTAAGAACATGGCTGTCTGCCTTCAGAGATACAAAACCAGCTTATGGTAGCTACCACAGTGGGTAGACAGACACTGCTCATCACAGTCGACAACTCATACTTTGGAAAAGTGAAAAGGGCCATTGATATAACTTATTATATAATTCATGATCCAAACCCACCTGGATCTGCCTATGCAAATGTGTAATAATTCAGCAATTAAGCTACATACACGGTCATATGTTTTTGAACAGCTGCAGTTGACCCTTGTGAAGAGCTGGACTGCACTGAGGATGAGTGGTGTGGCCAGAAGGATGGAGTCTACGGCTGCTTCTGCAATGAGGATCACCCGAGACCTCATCCTGAGTGCTATGGTAAGGGTTCATAAGCTCTATTAATGCTGCTGATGTTGACATGGCATGTTGTACAGAAGTATATAAGTAGTAATACAGAAGTCATATATAATGTATGTAATATGTATGTAATATATAATGTCATTATATATCTCTTAATATGTACTGTATATTATACCTCTTTATTTCTCCTCTGTTCTTGACCTTTTAATCTCTTCCCCCCACTATCTCCATCTCCCTCTTCTTCCCTCTCTCTCAGACTCTGTGGAGTTCTGTTCCAACAGCACCGGCACCATATCTTTGTCTCGCTGCCAGCTGTTTGAGGCAGGCATCTCTGCTGACTCCCTCCACCTCAATGACCCCAGCTGCAATGGCACACTCCAAGATGGCAGAGTGGAGTTCCTCTTCAACAGTGACGACCACACTTGTGGAACTTCGCTAAGGGTACAAGAGCTTTGCCTTTTCATTGGCCTTGTGTTTTTCCTCAATTTGAAAGCAATACGTATTCCTTTTTATTCAACTGCATATAAATAATGCCTGATCTTGGTTAATACAGTACACAATTACATGAGGAGTTCTTCTTTGGTGGAGTAATTATCTTTAGGTATTGTCCTGTGAGCAAAGCCAAAAGACCCTTACATCTCTGGAAGTCTTCCAAATGAACAGTCTAAATATCTTTACTGAGAACTCACCCCAGAACATAGATGAAAATATTAGAACATCATTGTTGTCATGGACATTTACCCTGTGTGTGCTGTGTGTTGGCCAACAGAGTAACAGCACCCATTTAATCTATGAGAACTCCATCCATGGAGAGGCCAACTCAGCCAGCGGTCCCATCAGCAGAGAGAGACAGATGAACCTGCTCTTCTGCTGTGTCTACCCCCTCACGCAGACCCTCTCCATGAATGTAGAAATCAACTCACTGGAGAGGTTTGTTCTTCCCTCTATCACTCCATGTTCATGCTTTACTTTATTTTAGTAAATAAATGCCTTGCTGCAGAGACCAAACACAATCGTAAGACTTCATATGAACTGAATTCTACTATTCATCAGTCATCCATATGTGTTTTGTTCTTCAGCCGTATCACTAAGAAGCTACCAGGAGGGGAAGGAAGCTACCGTGTCCATCTGATTCCCTATGAAGATGCAGGATTCTCCCATGCGTTCTCTGGGAGGGTGAGTGTGAAGTTGAATCAGACGATCTACGTGGCTGTCCAGGTGGAAGGATTGGACAGCCGCCAGATCGCCACGGTGATTGACTCCTGCTGGGCCACTCCTGTCAATCAGCCAAACTACCCCCTCCGATGGGACCTCATCAGAAATGAGTAAGTGACGCAGACCTACAACCTATGAATACGGTCTGCAGTTTACTCTCAGATGTTCTGAAAGAGGGCTCCACACGTCTAGACATACAACACACCTACTACTAGACTATACTGTTTACCCTACTACCGGGCTATCACCTGTTCTTTACCCTACTACTAAACTGTCACCTGCTGTTTACCCATCTACTAGACTATCACACTACCATCTGTTCCTTACGATATGCTGTCTGCACATTAACAATCATCGGCAATCATGTGACTTTTACATACTTAGTCGACATTTGTCAAAATTTTGCGAAGTTGGGATGTTGCTCTCTGATGTTTGTTATCGCCTCACTCTGTAGAAATGAAAGGGAACTACGAAGGTAGTCCGTCAGTTGGGTTAGCTGTGTGTTCGTTTGTGGTTGTTTTGCGACATGTGGGTCATTTCAGGATCTTCACTGGGGTAGGAACCTGATTTTGGATATTTGGATATTTAAGAACAATCTAAACAGCCACACAAAAACAATTGAGCAATTGAACAATTTAACAATACTCAGAATTGAGCATTAATACTTGCGGTGTGAACCTAGTCTAAATGACTTACAACAGCCTCCCTACTTTCCAACTTCAAATAAGAATGTCTTCCTCTCCCCCTTTCAACCCAAAACATTGTCATTACTTGGTTGTGTTTCTGTCTAGGTGTGCTAATCCCGATGACAACACAGTGGAGCTGCTGCAAAACGGAGTCAGCACATCAGGCCGATTCTCCTTCAGGATGTTCACCTTCACCGGCAACTCCACCAAGATTTACCTCCACTGCAGCATCCACCTGTGCTTGATGGCAAACAACGACTGCACAGCTGTGAGTTCAACACATGTAAACAACAGCAGGGGAGGTTGGGATGGTAGTACCATAGTGGCTAACTGTGCGTTCACACCGCCCCCGACTTGAGCTTCCAAAGATACAGGAAGTCATTCATTTTCAATGGAAGCCGGCTTCTCTCAGCTGCAAGAAGTGGCAAATCCGTGTTTTGGTCGTCTTGAGCGACTTAAGCGTCCAGCAGAAAGTTGAAATTGGGTCCCGGTTCAGCGGCAAACGACCACCAACGGACATGATCGAAACATAGAATGCTGCTGCCACGTCCCCAAGCGTCCTTGATAGGGCGTCCAGAGCTTCTTGGAAGCTCAAGTTGCCGGTGGTATGTACGTACAGTAAGGAGCTGGGTGAGCAAGCAGTTGCCAGAAAAGCAGATTGCCTGACTGCCATTGCTGTGCCCCTGAGCAAAGCACTTAGCTCTAGATGCTCTGGGGAAATTGGTCCCTGTTGACGTATGTGAGGGTGTTTTTTGTTTATAAAAGCATCATCAAGTTTTTTAGCTTAATTTGCCTTAACTGGTCAGCGTCGGAGTCACTGGAATGGTTATTTGACTTATTTTGGGTTGAATGATGGCTGTCCCGCTTACCCCTAGCACCTGTGAGCAGGAAAACCACACTTGCAAGTTTGTGCCACCGGGCCCTAAAGCTAAAACAGAAAGTCTCCAGCCTCACGATCATGCTCCCGAAAAGGGAGACTGACCAATAGGGCTCGGGATCGTGACGTGAAAACTTCGCGGCAGCCATATTGGCAGCCTCACTCCTTAGTTTACTATGGATTACTATTGATTTACTCCCGCCTGTTAATGTGTTCCTGTTACTTAATGTTTGCCGTCTTGGTCGTATGTTGCTGTGTAGTGGGGTGTAACAGCGCAACCGACGATCGCAAGAGGAAAAGAATCGCTAATACTATCAATTTTCTGCTTCTTGTCTTCTGCATCTGAATGAATGGATTATTACATTCGGTGCGCTACCAACATGGCGGCAATATTCTTAGAATGCAACGCGTGTGCCCGAGCCCTATTGAGGAGTGTTGTCAAATATGAACGCTTAAGGGGAAGCTCTGGAGAAAAACCTGCAAGCGTAAAACGAGCCAAAATGCTAAGCGAAGGCGAAAACAGCGAAGAAATCACCAAACCTGCTCTTTAAGTATTATGTTTACTAGCAGAGTAATGTCAGGGTTTGGCTGAGGTTGTAACCTAATCAGTTCATCACAGATGTTTTAATGGAATAGGCTGCAGCTTTGATTGTCAGATAGTTCATATATTAAATTGCTTTAGACATCTATGCTGAACTGGTCCATCAATGCTTCCTCTTTCTCTTCCTGTTTACAGCACTGTAACCAAGACTACCATCAGAGGCATCACCGTTCTGTTGATTTCCATGACAGCGCCTCCATCTCACTGGGGCCCCTGGTTTTGGCCAATGAGAATGAAGGTAAACAAGGCCAGGATAATTCAACACTGACATTCATCCCACATTTACTGTAATTATTTGTGATCTGAAATGGTTCCCTTTTGTTCAAAATGTAATTCATCAATGCATGACAACATCCATAACTTCATGTTAAACGTCTGAGAAAACAGCATCTTTACAATCACTGTGACTCTGGTTTTGCTGGTGTTGTGTTCCTGAACCGATTGTCTTTGTTATTGATACACCTTTCACTTCACACTGCTGACTTAACTGGAATGTCAGAAAACTAGCCTCCTGTTAGCATCATTTGACATTCTGCTATCTATCATCTCATTTGTATTTTCTTTTTTTTTTCCAGAGAGTATTGACATGTATGCTCGGCAGCCTGTGAGGGTGTCTAAGGCCTCGGGTCTGACGGCATCTCTGATGGTCCTGCTCCTGTCTGTTCTCCCTCTCAGCGCTCTGCTCATCTAACACACAACAGCACAGCTACCTAACAGCTACACAACTTAACACAACACACAACACAGCTACATTACAGCTACACAACAGCTACACAATGCAACACAGCAACACAACAGCTACATAATGCAACACAGCAACACAACAGCTACACAATGCAACACGGCAACACAACAGCTACACAACGCAACACAACACACAGCACAGTTACCCAACCACCTGGCTCAGACACACACACACACACATTCCAAAATTAAAGGATGAGAGATTTACACATCACTGATTTACGTCATGGCCCTTTGTGTGTATGGAAAATATATTGTTTCATCCAACAGTGATCTTCGGGGGACAAGTATTCACAATTGTATTCAGTGTCTTTTTAAAGGACTGTTGTGACTCTCAGTGAGCAGTAACCACAGTAATGGGAATAGGTGAAGAACAGACATGCTGGAATGATGGACAGAAAAGTCTGGTCATCTAACTGAACTATACAACTGAACTGTACACATTGTGATTTAAAATTGCTAAGGGGTTTTCCAAGGAGTTAATCTGTTATCTTAGTCATTATAAGGGCCATCATTGTATGCAATATCTGAAGTATTTCAGGACAGTCTAGGCTGCCCACAACTGACATGTATGTGTACTATTTATATGATGTAATAAATCATATTATATTGGCCTATAAATAAAAGAAAAACATATTTCGTCTTTTAAAATCTATGTTTCTGAATATTCATTTTGCTCGTACTGTATGTAAGTGTCTCACCAGGTACAGTAACCAAACAGACTTTATTTAAAATGAAACAACTTGAGGGGAATGAGTGGTATTGTAGCAAACTCCAGCCAGACAATGATTGGTATAGTTGGTGTATGAAGAATGCCTTAAATTCCTTTTGATAGCTTTATTTTCAGTCTTCACATTGTATTGACCCAACAGATGAAAGAGATGAAAGACATATTGCCTTTAGTTGAAACGATCTCATTTCCATAACAACACTTTTAGAATGGTAAAATAGACGTTCAGTTTACGGCTAACATCTCCTGAGTCTAGTTAGCATTCATCCGTTCGATTAGCTTCCATAGTTTTTAACAATCCTACCTAGATTTTAGCTTTATAACTTCGTTTTTACATCATGAAATTACTACTAATAATGAATTAAGTACATTTTAACAAAAGGTGAGATACGTACAAGTGATGCTTCTGCTGGGAAAACAACATACAAGAGCGATTTCTGCCGTCTGCACATTAAACGAAGATGCCAACATCTCCGTTTACCACATTCTAAACGTGAATCATAAACGTGAATCTGGACATTTCCTGCCTACTTCCAGTATAGCTCCGAAAATACAAATGTTAAAATAAAAGTCCGGAAGAAACTGAAACTTACAAAAGAAAAGCATCACAATTTAAATAAAAATGCTTGAAAGGCAGAACACTCCCCGTCTGACATATAGGGTCACTATAAACCTTTACATGTCTCTTAAACTTCAGTCTTTTGGCAGAAGAAGAACTACTTCTGTCACTGGTCTCAGGAACACCTTCGGAGAACCTTGATCCAATGTCCTGAGCTCCACCTTCCTTACTTTGCCGTCTCTCCCGGGAAGGACAGCCTTGACCCTCGCCATGGGCCATGCATTGCGTGTGGCTTGATTGTCCTTGAGGAGCACAATGTCCCCTTCTTCCAGGTCCCGATGGGAATCTCTCCATTTCCGACAAGCTTGCAGAGTGGGGAGGAACTCCCAACTCCGACACCAGAATCTGTCGGCAAGGGCTTGGACTTGTCTCCATTGCCTGCTGAGAAGATCCTTGTCTGTGAAGTCTCCGTGCGGCGGGGTAACTCCAATCTTCTGCGTAAGTATCATTGCAGGAGATAATATGAAGGGTGACTCCGGGTCGGTGGACACCTGAACGAGGGGCCTGGCATTGATTATTGCAGAGACTTCCATCATGAGTGTGCACAGGACGTCATGGGTTAGTTGAATGTTCTCTTGAAGTAGGATAGCGTCCAGGATCCGTCTAGACAGGCCTATCAAACGTTCCCATGATCCTCCCATATGGGACGCATGAGGGGGATTGAACACCCATGAGCACCCTTGCTGGCTCAAGAAGTTCTGAACTGCGTTGTTGGGTTGTTGTTGGCTCATTCCAAGTTCCTTTGCAGCAGCTACGAAGTTTGTTCCACAGTCTGATCTTATCTGCTTCGCAGGTCCTCGTATGGCAAAGAATCGTCTCAATGCATTAATGCAACTGGATGTGTCCATGGAATCAATGATCTCGATGTGTACTGCTCGAGAACTCATGCAGCAAAAGAGCATTGCCCATCTCTTGCTTTGGGCCTGTCCGCCCCTTGTGCGCCTGGAGACGACTTGCCACGGTCCAAACACATCCACTCCTACATAAGTGAAGGGTGGGCATGTGTGCAGGCGTTCTTGAGGTAAGTCGGCCATGAGTTGTATCTCTGTTCTTCGGCGTAACTTTCGGCACACCACACATTTGTGCAGGACTGAAGCAATAAGCCTTTTTCCGCCAATGACCCAGAAGCCTGCCGCTCTCAGGGCCCCTTCTGTGAGGTGGCGGCCTTGATGTTTGACATCTTCATGGTACTGTCGAACCAGTAGCAGAGAAACGTGACTGCTCTTGGGCAAGATGATGGGGTTCTTCTCCGGAGTGCTCAAGTCAGCATGTTTCAACCTTCCGCCCACACTAATGAGGTTGCCTTCAAGAATAGGTCTGAGCCTCTGAATGGAACTGTCTCTGGTTACAGCCTGTCCAAGCTCCAGAGTTGTGAGCTCTTTTGCGAAGACATCTTCTTGGGTGGCTCTGATGATGGTGTGTCTTGCCTGAGACAACTCATCTGGACTAAGTGGATGGCTGCAGTGGTGCCATCCTTTACAGTCACTGGAGGTGCTGTGCCTGTAAGCTCTGGCTATGTGAATTAGGAGCGCAATAGCTCTTGTGAGGGACAACATGGTTGAAAAACGTTGAAAATGCTCAGTGCTAAGGCCTCGGTTTTGAGTTTGAGTCAGGTGGCTACTCACTTCAGGGCGTATGTCCGCATCTAATTCTGGATTTACGAGTCCAAATGTCTGACTTTTATCTTCCTCGGGTGGATTTTGTTTCTGCAGAAAAGTTGGTCCAGTGAACCACGTTGTCTTTGCCAGCTGGGACGCAGGAACTGACCTGGACGCATTGTCAGCCGGGTTGTCCTCTGTGTTGACGTAGAACCATTGGTCGGGTCTTGTCGACTGACGAATCCGTCGGACTCGGTTATGGACATAGACGTAGAAGCGTTTGGTCTGATTGTAAATATATCCAAGCACGACTTTGCTATCACAAAAGAACTTGATTGCATCCAACTTCATATCCAGTTCATCTTGGATGAGTTCAGTGACTTCCACAGCTAATACTGCACCACATAATTCCAACCGAGGGATGGTAGGTTCGGACTGTGGGGCCAGCTTAGCCTTCCCTAGGATGAATCCTACCTCGACATGTCCCTCAGCTTGAATGGTCCTGAGATACGCCACAGCTCCAATGGCCTTTGTGGAGGCGTCCGAGAATACACATAACATAGCAGTGTATGCACGTGAGATGTGCAGCTTGCTTAAGTCGTGCAGTGACTTTCGCCATGCTTCCCATTGCTTCAGCTTTTGTTCTGGAAGAGGTGCATCCCAGTCACATGTGTCAACACTGAGTTCCCTCAAGAGGCTTTTGCCTTCAATGGTCACTGGAGCGACCATGCCCAAAGGATCGAAGATGCTATTCACTGTTGATAGAACTCCTCTGCGAGTGAAGGCCTTCTTGTCTTCAGAGACTGCAAATGTGAAGGTGTCTGTCGTTGTCTCCCACAGCAGTCCTAAACTACGTTGCACCTGTATGGCTTCACCACTGAGGTCAAAGTTTTTCAGGACTGCTCTGTCTTCCGGTGTGAATGCCTGTAGGATGGCTTCCCTGTTTGAGGCAAACTTGTGCAGCCTTAAGTTTGACTCGCTGAGAGAAGTCTGTGTTCTCTGCATGAGACTGATGGCTTCCTCTTCGGTGGGCACACTAATGAGCCCATCGTCTACATAGAAATGACGTTCAACGAACTGGACTGTGTCTTCTCCCTGCTTGTGTGCACCCTCTCGGATGGCTCTCCTCAATCCATAGATGGCCACAGATGGGGACGGACTGTTGCCGAAAACGTGAACAGTCATCCTGTAGTCGACGATGTCCTTAGACATGTCATTGGGTGCGTCTCATGCAGCGTTTATACGTCCTTCCTCGCTCCTCGATGCCTCGATCCTCACTGATCTACATAAAGAATGATGGGGGGGAAACAATGGGATGGTCTATCCAGTGTTAGTTATAGATCAGTGGGAACGCCCCTCGAGGATCGAGCATCGAGGATCGAGGAGGCATGATGAGAGGCACCAATTATCTCTGTACCATAGAAACCTGTGGTAGTTCCTGTGGTGTGTGCAAACGTGAAAGCAGTGGAACATCTGCTGTATGTCAGCGATCACTGCTACCTGTTCCTTACGAAAGCTGACCAGCACCCCAATGAGTGAATTGTTAAGGTCTGGGCCTGTAAGAAGAACATCGTTTAGGGATGTCCCAAAGTACTAAGCACTAGAGTCAAACACCACGCGGATGCTGCCAGGCTTTTGCGGGTGGTAGACTCCGAAGGTTGGCAGGTACCAACACTCTCCATTCTCCTCTAGTGGAGGAGCCACTTCTGCATGTCTGTTGTCAAATATTTTCTTCATGAATTCCACAAACTGGTCTCTCATCTCTGGTTTTCTTTGCAGCGTTCTCTCCAGGGAGGTGAAGCGAGTGATTACCTGTTGGCGGTTGCTTGCTAAACGTTGCCGGGGAACTCTAAAGGGGAGAGGGGCGACCCAGTGGTTTGATGTGCTTTGGTACATTTCTCGTTCCATGATTTCCAAAAAGATTGTGTCCTCAATGGATGGGGCAGGTTTGTTGTCGGAATCCGTCTCAATGAAGACCTGTTGTCCAAGGGCTTCCAGTGACGCCTTGTGTGGTGGGCACTTCTGCTCTCTGCCATGGGACACATCTTCAGTCAGCTTCATGAAGCCTTCGCAAGGTTTGAGAAAAGTGGGTCGGCCATTCTCTAGCACATTTGTTTTGAATGTGCCCACGGCTGGTCTATGTGTGTTCCCTAGGCACACGTCTCCTACTATAACCCATCCCAAATCCAGTCTTTGCGCGAAAGGAGCATTGTGAGGCCCATTCACTTGCTGCCGGACTTTATGAACCCTCACGATGTCCCTGCCTAGCAAGATGAGGATTTCGGCTTTGGGGTCGAGCTCAGGTATGTGCGTTGCTACACCTTGCAGGTGCGGATGGTGACAGGCTGCGTCAGGGGTCGGTATTTCAGAGCGGTCGATGAGGATGTCGTTACACTCAATTAGTGATGGTAGTTGCAGGCTGATCTGCCCATCAAGTGATTCGACCTGAAAACCCTCTGCCTTCCTGCCTGACGTCTGAACTAGCCCAGCACAAGTCTTGAGTGCGTAGGGGAATGGTTTGCTTTTGATGTCGAAAATAGAGATGCACCGATTGCAATTTTTTGGCCGATTCCGATTTCCGATTTTTCATCGAGTTTGACCGGCCGATACCGATTTTAGCCGATTCCAATTTAATTTCTTCTAACCACTTTACAGCACAAACAAAGAGTTATTTTCTAGGGGGGGGGGGGGGGGGGGGGGGGTCATCGCCTTTTTATAGTTCTCCTTTCATATAATGTTTTTTTTTTTTTTTTTTACCAAGATGTTAAGCTTGTCTTGATTTGAAACACACACACATTATGTAATTATTTACATTATATAGGCCTATACTGACATTTCTGATATTCATAACAGCAAACTTTATGCAAACTTTATGCAAACTTTATGCAAACTTTATGCAAACTACTATTCATATTACAACTCCACTTCTTAAATTCAGCTGTCTGGTTGAACCCTCAAAATATTGTAAACATAGCAGGCTAAGCTTATCATACTCTACTGGTTGGACTGTTCAGTTTCCCCACATGTGTTTAAGTTTCAAGGTAAGCTAATACTTTTTCTCCTTGGGACAGGCCCTTTTAAGTCTTGGAGTTGAAAAACATTGTTGGTCAATCAACTTGAATGCAAATGTCTGCAGCATAGCCTACTAATGATGCTAACCGAATATAACAGTAATTTAGCTAGTCGTCTTCTGTGCGTCAATACGTCCACGATTGTGAATGTTTTATTGGGGGCCAAGCAGCGAAGCTGCGAAGCACCCATAGTGTTTGTACCTTTTCCTATTATATATTCTTCTCCTCTGGAAGTCTATGGCAGCCCATAGATCCATACAGTAAAAAGTTGTGAAATTTGGCACACTTATTCTACACACAACTCTAAGCACTTTCACCAATTTACAGACTCCAGACCTCAAACCTCTAGCGCCACCAACAGGTCAAAATTCATCAATTTTTCAACAACATTAATGCTAATATCTCTGCCATGCTTGAACCTATCAAGCTCAAACTTGCTCAGTGTATTAAGGCAAGAGTCAAGGCCCCACCCACCAATTAACAAGACTTTTTCATGAACGCTGTAGCGCCATTAACAGACCAAAGTCAAAACTTTCAAAAGGCTACTCTGGTCACAAATTTCATCCGATTCTCACCAAAATTTGCACACACCATCTTCAGACCATGCCTTCTTATTGCATTGCTTTTTGGAAGAATTGACAAAATTATTTGCCCGTAACAGCCAATCAAATTAGGCGGCGAAGCCGCCACACAGACATTAAACCCATATCTCTATGGAAGCCTTAGAACCATACTGTAAAAAGTTCTGAAATTTAACACACATATTCCGCTATGGCCAATGGCCACTTTCCCCAATTTACAGACTCCAGACCCCAAAACTCTAGCGCCACCAACAGGTCAAAATTCATCAATTTTTCAACAACATTAATGTAAATATCTCTGCTATGCTTGAACCTATCAAGCTGAAACCTCCTCAGTGTATTAAGGCAAAAGGTATGGCCCCACCCACCAATTCACAAGACTTTTCCATTAACGCTGTAGCGCCACCAACAGACCAAGATCAAAACTTTCAAAAGGCTACTCTGGTCACAAATTTCATCCGATTCTCACCAAAATTTGCACACACCATCTTCAGACCATGCCTTCTTACTGCATTGCTTTGTAGAACAATTGACGGAAGTGCTCTCCTCTAACAGCCAATCGAAATTGGCGGCGAAGCCGCCACACAGGAAGTGAACCTACATTTCAGCAAGGCTTTCACGTGTCAAGAATTGGGAACACATCCCAAGGACACACACAAACAAAAAAAAAAAATTAGAAATTAATTTTGGCTATTTTCTTAACATCCACTCTCTCTCTGTCCCAAACCCAGACAAAAGCACATACACTCTCCTCTATGGTGGTCGTGGGGGGCGGGGGTTCCATTTGCACACGCTCACTCTCCCATTTCATGTGTTTTGACCACTAGGGGGGTGCTAAAATCACATGAAGTCATCTCATTTTTCGTTCATGTTTTCATCTCTCTCTCAAACTCAGACACAAGCACACACACTCTCCTCTAAGGTGGTCATGGGGGGGGGGGGGGGGGGGGGATTTTCCCACATTTTCCCATGGACTTCCTGGATGACCACTACGTCTTACCGGATGGTAAGACACCTGGGATTTTCCGCTGCTGTGCCTCAGCCGGAGGTCATGTGAATCTTAGTAATGCCGCAGCCTCAAAAGGGATAGAGGGACTTACTCACTGTTAAACATGCTGCTAGTTCATTCTCTATATATAGCCCACTCTTACCAGAGGTGTCTCTGCGACGGTGTGTGTTTGGACGATTGAGAGCTGAGCATTGTGGGTAAATCACACTCAAAGAGTTTAAAGGGGGCCAAGCAATAACATTAATGCAAATATCTCTGCTATGCTTGAACCTCTCAAGCTCAAACTTGCTCAGAGTATTAAGGCAAAAGTCAAGGCCCCACCCACCAATTAACAAGACTTTTCCATGATTGCTGTAGCGCCACTAGGGGCGCTATAATTAGCAAAACTTTCTCGGATCGACACCAAACTTGGTACGTGGACTTGTGAGCACATCCTTAGGACCTGCGCTAAATTTGGTGACGTTTGAACACTAGGGGCGCTATAATTAGCAAAACTTTCTCGGATCACCACCAAACTTGGTACGTGGACTTGTGAGCACATTCTGAGAACCTGCGCTAAATTTGGTGACGTTTGAACACTAGGGGCGCTATAATTAGAAAAAATTCTCGGATCGACACCAAACTTGGTACGTGGATTTGTGAGCACATCCTGAGGACCTTAACTAAATTTGGTGACGTTTGAACACTAGGGGCGCTATAATTAGCAAAACTTTCTCGTATCGACACCAAACTTGGTACGTGGACTTGAGAGCACATCCTGAGGACAATGCGCTAAATTTGCTGACAAATCCAACGCTGCAAAAATCTTCAAACCTCCCTGCTTGGCCCCTCATTGCTGCTTGCAGCTATATTTTGGATTAAATGTGCATGTGGAGGGCGGCTGTCCATTGAGCACGCACGAGAGCGGGCCAAGGAGAATGAGTTTACTTCTACTGTTTGGTAATTAAGTTGCACGTATAGACTACAAAAGTTGCGGGAGAACTTTATGCTTCTACCCGAGCAGCGTCAGGTGCATCAGTGCGACCACCGACCACGCTTCCAGGTATGATCTCGTTGGTTTTCAAGGAGACAGACAGCCGCGGTGTGCACGGAGGGTAGGGGCTGTGCGTGTGTCTGTGTGAATGAGAGACAGACGCGCGAGTGACAGAGAGGGAGCGCAGGGAAAGGAAATTCAGCTTAACGAATGCTGCGTGTTTTTCAATAGCGTTTCAAAATAAGAATAAATAAATAAATAAAAGAATAACGAAACGCAATATGTGGCGGCCGGTGCTGAATCTGTGGCGCACCGCCACAAATTTGTCTATGTGTGGGAAACACTGACTTATCAATGGCTGGTAGAAAAATGTGAATAGACAGATTCTTCTTCAAGTCTTCTTCAGCTGCAGTAATCCCAGTGTGGGACATTCATTTCACACATGTAGAAATGCACTAGGAACACTTTCTTTCTTCTCACATCCATATGCAATATCCAACTGTAAATATCTTCAGAATAGCCTACTGATAACTGAAGTTAGTGCTACATAGACTGAGATGTTGGAAAATGACAACAAAAAAAACGAATTTTGAGAAGCCTTGAAATTAACACAGCAAATGACATACATTCTCAGTCCACACTCTTCTTTGAACTTTCGCGATTGCTTGCGGATACTAAGGAAGTGTCCATATTTGGATGGCATAACGTCATGCAGGAGATCGAAACACAGCTTTCCAACGACACCACGCATGAAATGTTTTGTATCACCGTCACACTCTGCACACTTTACCTTTACCTTACAGTCTCTTGCAAGATGGCTAGCTGATGTGCAGCATTTGAAACAAATCCCATGCTCTTTGAGAAGGTTTTTTCTTTCTTCAAGAATCTTCGCTCTAAATGTTCTACATTTCCTCAGTGCATGTGGTTTGTTGTGAATAGGACAGTTTTTCTCTGGCCCATCAGGCATTTTCTCGGCTGAGCTCGCAGGTGGATCTTTACTGGGAGAGATGTCTGTCTTGTGAACGGATATTTGCTTACCGTAGTTGTTTGAAGCTACTTTGTCTGACTTCAACCCATTGTTGCTTGCACATGAAAGGATGAAACTGGGGTCATTCCTCCGGCGTGCTTCGTGACAGATGAAATCAGCAAAGTAGTAGAATGGAGGGAAATGCCCGTTGTTTTCCTCTTTAAACCTTGAGCCTACTGTTAGCCATTTTTCCTGTAGCGCATGAGGGAGTTTCTCCATGATGGGCCCTATGCCTCTGGCTGTGTCCAGGTAGGTCAGTCCTGTGAGGTAACCTTCTTCTCTGGCACCCTGGAGTTCCATAAGAAGATCGCCTAGGTCCCTAGTGGCATAACGTCATGCAGGAGATCGAAACACAGCTTTCCAACGACACCACGCATGATATGTTTTGTATCACGGTCGCGGTAGGCTAGTTTATGACACGTTAGAATGCTAACTTTTGGCGAATTTAGAAGAAATATACAGGCGTGATCAGACAAAAGGTAATGAAATAAACCTCTAAATGTGTAAATCGGACTTAGTTGTTGTAGTAGTGTGAAAGAATACATGATAAGTTGGCAAACCGAAGCAAAACTATGTTTATTCCTGCCGTGTCTCGCCTTAAGTTGAGTAAAGGCTATGTCGCTGCTTATTGATAGCGCTTGTGGTTCAGCTGTGGGCACGCAATTAGCGGCAAGGACGGGCTTTGATGAGCGCTGTAACCTGAAGTGACAGCTTAGTATAGTAAATTCCACGCAATATGGCAAAGCACAGCGTTCGCTGCATAGAAAAACTCAGTATTAGCGCTTTATCCAGCCCTGACTGTTGGCCTAGCTTCATCAAACTTTGCAAACTCAGCTGTGTGAGTGTGATGTTGTTACAAGTACGTGCGAGTGCATTTGACCGACATAAAATCGGCATGTCTCAGACTGACCGGCCGGTCGCCGGTCGTGGCCGATCACGTGAAAATCGGCCGATTCCGATCGGCGGCCGGTCGATCGGTGCATCTCTAGTCGAAAAGCTTGAAGAAGTCTGATCGCACAAGTGAACGATTACTTTGATCGTCCAAAACCACGTACATGTTGGCTGCCTTCTCACGTTGACCTTGTGGATACACTCGAACCAGACAAATCTTCGCACAGGATCTTGCTGTGCGCCCTGGACCACATACCTGGGTGCAGTGTGAGCTGATGGCTGTGCTGTCACCACCACTGTGTTGCTCTTCCTCCCCGCCATTATCTGATGGCGTTGTAGGCTTTCTGATGACTTGAGGTGGTGGACCTGGATGCATAGCAGCATGATGTCGGTCGCTGTCACACTCTGCACACTTTACCTTTACCTTACAGTCTCTTGCAAGATGGCTAGCTGATGTGCAGCATTTGAAACAAATCCCATGCTCTTTGAGAAGGTTTTTTCTTTCTTCAAGAATCTTCGCTCTAAATGTTCTACATTTCCTCAGTGCATGTGGTTTGTTGTGAATAGGACAGTTTTTCTCTGGCCCATCAGGCATTTTCTCGGCTGAGCTCGCAGGTGGATCTTTACTGGGAGAGATGTCTGTCTTGTGAACGGATATTTGCTTCCCGTAGTTGTTTGAAGCTACTTTGTCTGACTTCAACCCATTGTTGCTTGCACATGAAAGGATGAAACTGGGGTCATTCCTCCGGCGTGCTTCGTGACAGATGAAATCAGCAAAGTAGTAGAATGGAGGGAAATGCCCGTTGTTTTCCTCTTTAAACCTTGAGCCTACTGTTAGCCATTTTTCCTGTAGCGCATGAGGGAGTTTCTCCACGATGGGCCCTATGCCTCTGGCTGTGTCCAGGTAGGTCAGTCCTGTGAGGTAACCTTCTTCTCTGGCACCCTGGAGTTCCATAAGAAGATCGCCTAGGTCCCTCAGCTTCACATAATCTTTGCTTGATGTTCTTGGAAATTCATCCAGCCTTTTAAATAGAGACTTCTCCATAACTTCAAGTGCAGCATAGCACTCTTGGAGGCGGTCCCAGGCCTTTTCCAATGCTACATCTGGATTTCCTACATGCACAGAGCGGATCCTTTTGATGTGCTTGACAGACTCCGTTCCTAGCCACTTAATCAGCAGATCTAACATTTCAGTTGTTGTGAGTCCTAAGCCTGTGGTGGCATTACTGAATGATGACTGCCATGCTAGATAATTTTCAGGCTTATCATCGAATTGGTAGAGACTTGTACTCACTAAATCACGACGAGCTAGGTATCGTGCCAGGTGTTCTGTTTCAGGTGCCACGCTTGCAGTGGATGGAGCATACACAGGTACATATGATGGAGCTGTTGCCTTAAGTGGTGATTTGCAAGGATGATAGGTTGTCTTGGGTGTTGTGGGCTGTCCGCTGCCTCTAGCGGGTGTTGTGTGATGTCCACTAATCCCAATGTTTGTTGCATGCTGTCCATCACGTCCTACTTGAGTTGTATGACCTCCGCTGACTGGTGTGCTGATGTGGGTTACATGCTTGTATAAAGCTTGCTTGCTGAAAGATGGCTGCGTTGGAGCTGCATCATGCCCGGATGGTCTGCAGGGAATTTCATCCTCTTCTGGCTCTTCCTGTGGCTCAGAGCTGTCTGAAGGATGCCATGTGACGAAGCTTGCATCTGATAATGCTCTCTCAGATGTGGCATGGGCGGTTACTTGAGTCCGTAATACGTTAAGCCCAGCTTGTGCTTCAACATATTCGTTAGTGCGCATTGCAATTTCATTTTGCAGCTTTTCATGTGACGATGGATCAGTCTTGACTGATTCTCCTTTGTCCACTTCAGCTGCTTCTAACGCCTCGGCTTGGGCAATAGCTGCGGCTGCCTCTCTTTGAAGTGCGAGTGCACTCAATTCAGCGTCCAACTTTCCTTTTCCTAATTGTAGCTCTGCTTCCTTCTCTGCTTTTTGTACCTTGAGCGTCGCCTTTCTCTCTGCAAATGTAGCTCGTGCCTAGGGTGACCACCTGTCCCGCTTTACGTTGTACTGTACAGCAATTTTACCCTTTGTCCCGCCTCACGCAAATTGAGCATCTGTCCCGCTTTTTCGTTCGACCCTGGCCAATTGAAAATAAATACACAGATACGCCCATAGGCGTAGTGTTAACTTATGTCCAATAGTTCAAAGAAGAGCAATAAAATCGGTAGTCCATAGGCTGAGTCGTACGTCAATCAAACTGTTGCCTGATGCACGAACGCCTCCGCAACGTTGTCAAATATCTCAAATTGGAGAGCGCGCTCCTCGGTCAGGTTAAGCAGCCATGGCCAGTGTGGCCACGAGAAAGAGAAGATGCACTTTCAGCGAATGGACCGCAACATATACTCTTGGCAAAGACCTGTAGACGGCGAAGGAGAGGGGGCATTTTGCATTTGCGTTTTTCTCTGGGGCATGGTGAAGAATACGATGTGAAGCGGCATGGTGCAAGTGAGTCCTACAAAACTAAAAAACACTCCGAGAGCGCAGACCTAGGCCAAGCGAAAACACAACCACCTCCTGGATAACTCCCATTTAATCGTTTGTTCCGTGGGTCATTTCAGACCTTTCCTGAAAATCCCATCCTTAACTTTTTGAGTTATCTTGCGAACCAACAGACAGACAAACAAACAGACAAACAAGCCCTGATGAAAATAACCTCCTTGGCAGATAATAAAAAACACATCAAAGAAACATGCAAATCATAAAAGATTCTGGTTTACCTATTTACACTGAAATAGTTCAACTTTCTATGCAAGCCTCAACTATAGACTATAGGCCTTATAGTTGGTTGAACTTAGGCTAGGTGGGTCTAATATTTTTTTTGTGTGTTTTAAGAATTTGATTCACTGAGTGCACTCTTTCAGCTGCATAATGCCTGGTCCCTTGGACAGCTGACAATTTTGATAGTCCCAATAAAGATGAGATGTTGCGAAATTAATGTTTTGTCTTTTAGCCTAGGTAGTGTCTTAATCTTATGTCGGTAGATTAAAAAAAATGTTGCTTAGTAAATTAGATCTGGCAATATATCTTAAGTTTAAAGTTATTACGTCTGTCCCACATTGTCCCTCTTTACCATGCTACTTGTCCCACATTTTGTCTGACTGGAGGTGGTCACCCTACTCGTGCCTTCGCCGCCTCTGCTTTGGCGCGCGCCCTTACTGCTTCACTAGATGTTGATGAGTGAGAACTCTTTGATTTTCTTGTATGCACAGATGCATTATCACCGCTGACTAATTCCATCTTCACTATCTTGCTTTCTTACTTGCTTCTGTGGACGTTGAAATTCCAGCTGAATCACACTTTTTCACTATACTGTCCTCGCTAAGGTGTATTAACTCCAGCTAGACAGCGAGCTAAACTCTCTTCCTGTCATTAATATGAAGAATGCCTTAAATTCCTTATGATAGCTTTATTATCAGTCTTCACATTGTATTGACCCAACAGATGAAAGAGATGAAAGAGAGTGAAACTAGAAAACAAACAGCAAACATATTGCATTTACTTGAAACGATCTCGTTTCCATAACAACACTTTTAGAATGGTTTACGGCTAACATCTCCTAAGATCGGATGAATGCTAACATCTCCTTTGTTTTTAACAATCCTACCTAGATTTTAGCTTTATAACTTCGTTTTTACATCATGAAATTACTACTAATAATGAATTAAGTACATTTTAACAAAAGGTGAGATACGTACAAGTGATGCCTCTGCTGGGAAAACAACATACAAGAGCGATTTCTGCCGTCTGCACATTAAACGAAGCTGCCAACATCTCCGTTTACCACATTCTAAACGTGAATTATAAACGTGAATCTGGACATTTCCTGCCTACTTCCGGTATAGCTCCGAAAATACAAATGTCAAAATAAAAGTCCGGAAGAAACTGAAACTTACAAATGAAAAGCATCACAATTTAAATAAAAAATGCCTGAAAGGCAGAACAGTTGGGGTAATGGGTAAAATGGACAAAGGCTTGTGTAGGGTACAGTGTTGATCCCAAGACCACCATAGTTTTGGAAATCAAAATAACATGCAATGATAATGTCCAAAAACAATTAGACCAGACCTCTGGTCAAAAGATCACAGGTCAAATAACCACAAATTCTTCCAATTGTGTAAATATCAAACAATGCAAAGTTTCAGCCATTGAACAAATAAAAGGAATCAACTGAATAGTCGTGCTTGATTTCACAAAATGTACAGTAGCATACGTTAAAACATAACAATTGAAGTGTATTTATTGTTACATTGGCGGTCATTTGTCTATTTTGTTAATATACCCGAAGAATATATTCTTTCACTCTGCATGCTGAAAGTCTTAAGGCACGTACAGTCTACTGATGTCATTTGGTTATCACCGCTGACTAAAAGGCTACTTCCTGAAGCCAACTAACTCACATCTCATAAACAATCTTTGTAAAACCTCACGATTACGTAGAATGAGCACTGTAGCACTGTTATGTTATAACGTTATTGGTTAGCAATTGCCAAATGGTGACATGATCATGTCGTCTAACCTACTTTCGCCCACACGCTTACGCTACATATTTCCCCCGGCGCAAATTCAGAGCAGTAGCCTGCTTCAGTCAATAATCCCCCACATTCAGCAATGCGTTGTTTTTATTGCTTTGCCCTGATTACTATCAGGACTATCAGTACAGATCGTTTTAAATGTGATGACAGAGAGCCAGAGACCAAATTGATACTGTACTGATAGTAATCTGGATGCAATCTGGATGTCTCATTTGGATATGCCAGTCTTTGGCACTGATGCAAATGCAAAGTAAGCAATTTTATTTGTATAGTGCATTTCAAACCAAATCAATGTGCTCCAGATCAAGATTTTTGCTCTTTGATATAAATATACCTGAGATGCAACAATAAACGTAACCTTGAACCTTGAACCTTGAACATGTCGACTTTTGGCCGCAGAAGAGGCAGGATATGTGTAGACCACTGCTACTGTATATTGTCGTTAGAAACCAACCCCATGCAGTTTTATGCACTGCCAAGACAGAACCAGAGGGGAGCAGCAGAGGGCCATAACAGCTACAGAGAGCCATGCAGCCCGGTGTTGCAGTGGAGCTGGGACACCCTGCTGAGAGAGTGATGGGCATTTAGTATTAATTCATTTTTGATCAGTGTGATCAGTTTTATGGTGTATGGTGTCTCACCTCCTTTTCTGTGTCTTTCTTTCAGCAGAAGACCAGCAAAATATACATTCCAATATATGGAGTGCATGGCCAATACCTTATTGTTTGCACACACAGAAAGTATTATGCCTTGGACCTTAAAGATAATTTAATGATCTCATTGAGTACACCCTTTCAGTCTAAGATTATTGAGTAGTCAGAGGCTACCAAGGCTTACGTAATCTATGTACAGAGACAGACTCTAAGAGTGAATAGGCATGATACTGTACATAAATAGCAGCATGAAATAAATAAATAATAAATAATGCAACTTTAAAGTGCAGTGCACAAAGCAAAATGTGTGTTTTGGCTTCTCAGGCTACTTAAAGAAAGAGAGAGCTATGATACTCTCCCTTCATGTAGCTCAGCCTAGACATTGACCTGTTACTTGATGCAAGAGACCTTGGCTCTTTTACAAAGATTGCGCATGATAGTTATGTGTGTGTGTGTCTGAGAGAGAGAGAGAGAGAGAGTGTGTACAGTAAGTGAGTGTGAATAGGACACAATAGGAGATGTCGTCAGGTGAGGAAACAGGAGAAAGGCTGCTATCTACAGTGTATAAGTGCGCATTGTGTATCATGCCTATTTGTGTATCAGGCTGCTATTTACAGGCTGCTATTTACAGTGTATAAGTGCGTATTGTGTATCATGCCTATTCACTCTTAGAGCCTGTCTTTGTACATAGATTAAGCCTTGGCACTAATTAATCTTAGACTGAAAGGGTGTTCTCAATGGATTATTAAATTAGCTTTAAGGTCCAAGGCATAATACTAGTTGTGTGTGCAAATAATTACTCATTGGCCACTCCATGAGGACATTGTAGGTTGTGTGTGTGTGTGTGTGTGTGTGTGTGTGTGTGTGTGTGTGTGTGTGTGTGTGTGTGTGTGTGTGTGTGTGTGTGTGTGTGTGTGTGTGAGAGAGAGAGAGAGAGAGAGAGAGAGAGAGAGAGAGAGAGAGCGTTTACAGTAAGTGAGTATGAATAGGACACAATGAGATGTCGTCAGGTGAGGAAACAGAAGAAAGGCTGCTATTTACAGTGTAAGTTCATGCCTATTCACTCTTAGAGCCTGTCTTTGTACATAGATTAAGCCATGGCACTAATCAATCTTAGACTGAAAGGGTGTTCTCAATGGATTATTAAATTATCTTTATCAAGGCATTGTGTGAGCAAATAATTACGTCATTGGCCACTCCATAGATTGGAATGGACATTTTGCTGGTCTCATAAAGAAAGACACAGAAAAGGAGGTGAGACACCATACACCATCAAACTGATCACAATGATCAGAAATGAATTACTGTAATACTAAATGCCCATCACTCTCTCAGCAGGGTGTCCCAGCTCCACTGCAACACCGGGCTGCATGGCTCTCTGTAGCTGTTATGGCCCTCTGCTGCCCCCCTCTGGTTCTGTCTTGGCAGTGCAACAGCCATCGGGGTGGTGCTTGAGCACAACCAGAGACTTTCTAAAGGGGAGAAATCATCAATGCATAAAACTGCATGGGGTTGGTTTGTGACGACAATATAGCAGTTGTCTACACATATCCTGCCTCTTCTGCG
>NC_084996.1:20193844-20243844 GCF_963854185.1 Sardina pilchardus | reverse complement strand
GATCCTGAGGCAACGGGGACTTTCCACTTCCAGAGATCAATAAGCAGCGACGCATGGGCCATTTCCCTGACGATGTTATCGTCACTATTAAGCGTGTTTACTAGATGTGCCAGTCTAGTGGAGATGTAAGTCCACTCGAAGTCTAGAACACCCAAGTCCCCATCGCGTCTGCTGTGATGGATAATGTCGCGCGTTGTGTGGTTACTTAAGCCAAGCCATTTTCTCACTGTCTGTGCTGTTTTAATAATAACTCTAATGCCGAGGCATAGAGGTATCTGTTCAGTGAGATGTGCTCCACAAATGACCTGAATGAAGGACCCTTTGTATACATCTTTTATTATATCAATCATTGATAATCAATGTACACTTGGGGTGGGCAGGTGTATTTCCTCCAGGGCCTTTGTCATGATCTTATGAGGAAGAATTCCTCATTCATGTGTCACAGAAGTCCAAGAAGACTGTAAAGAATCTTGCCGACTCATGTTTGAAGTCATTGATGGCTGTTTTTAAACAAAAGACATGTTCATTTATTCCTTGCCTTTCTATATAGGCCTTTTGCTTTGGACAAGATGTTTTCCACCAGCCAGGGAAGGATACGGCGAAGAATGCATTTCATGAAGAGTTTGTAGATGGTCGGCAGTAGGGAAATATCTCTCCATGTACTCAAGTCATTTGGCATGTTACCCTTCTTGGGGATTCTATGAATCAATGCTCCCTTCCATGATTCAGGGACAAGTCTGTTAGTAAGGCAGTTGTTAAAGATCGGCAGAAATGTTTCTTTCCACTGAACTGATTTTAGTGTTTCATAATGTCACTCCATCGCTACCGCTAGCTTTATTGTGAGGGAGACTGTTCAGAACACACACACACACACACACACACACACACACACACACACACACACACACACACACACACACACACACACACACAGCTTTTCTTCCCCATACAGTAAGAAGATATTCAGAGACTCTCATGCCTCTGCACATGGGCCTTTACAGTTTTTTTCAATTGCATACACACCATTTTTCAAACCGCGTTCTTTTTAACAAAATTTAAGCACAGGTATCCAAACGCCACACTCAGTTTGCATAATTCCTAACACTTCAGTCAAAACAAACACACTTCAGTCAAAACAAACACACTTCAGTCAAAACATACACACTTCAGTCAAAACATAAGCACATATTTGTAAAAATGCTATTAGTTGTCATTTAACAAACACAGTCCTCAATGATCAGACACTATTGCAGCCAGTTTCACACTGCAGTGATAAATGCAAAACGCATTTGTAAAAAGAAAAATTAGGAAATAGCATGTGCTAGATTTTTGCCCAGACATTGTTATGTAAGGGATAATTTAGATGTCCAAAAATAGTGACAAACCCACAACATTCTTCATGATTAGTTCGGCATAGGGAAAGTGTACATAAATAGGTCTATAAACTTGCACTTGCACTGTACAACACTGAAGACTGCTGTAGACTGGATATTTCAAGTATTTCTTTCAATACTTACAGTATTTCTAACCATAATCAGTTACAGTAATCAACCAACATTGAAATCAATTGAACAAATAAAATCTGTAGACAAACAAAAACTACTGCATAAAGTACATACACTTTGACTCTGAAGAGCAACTACTGCAAAAGCAACAAGACTGTATAGCACACCTGAGTGATGCGTTTTCAATTTTGCACATGTGTGCTTACACACCTGGTGGATGTGATTATCCAATTCGTTCATTAGTGTAGTCATTGGCAATCCGGGGCTTTGTAATGACCAGGAAGTAACCTCACAATCCTTATCTGTGTCTAAGGTGTGGAAATGTGTGTAGAGTTTTACAAACCACTGTGTGTAATGTTTTGCAAAAAGGGTGAAGCAGACATTGTGTGTAATGTTGTGCAAATCTGTGGAGGTGTTTTGCTCCTTGGAGTAAAATTTTGCTAATTGTGTGAAAAAAACTATTTTAGTGTGTAAACAATCGTAAAAAACTGTAAATGGTCAATGATGACATTGTAGGTTGTGTGTGTGTGTGTGTGTGTGTGTGTGTGTGTGTGTGTGTGTGTGTACTGTATGTGTGTGTGTGTGTGTGTGTGTGTGTGTGTGTGTGTGTGTGTGTGTGTGTGTGTGTGTGTGTGTGTGTGTGTGTGTGTGTGTGTGTGTGTGTGTGTGTGTGTTCTATAGTGTCTATCTACCATCACTATTAGTGAGTAAGTAAATAAGTAAGTTTAATTTGTATAGCACATTTCATACCAAAGTGCTTCACAGGTAAAATGACATAGATTAAAGGAGTCCTAGAAATCAAAACCACATTCACCTTGTTCCTGTTGAATTTAGGCTGCGAGCAGTGTCCAAAGGACAACACCAAAGACTTTACCGCGTCCCCCGCCTGCTTTCGTATGCAAATTGGGAAATAGAAACAGCCGTGTTGAAATGCTCCAATCTGAACAGAGCTCAGATAACACGTAATAGGCGCCCATCCCATAGACATATATATATCTATGGCCCATCCCCCTTTAGATACACCCCCTCTCATTTGCATACCTTCGATTAATAATTCTTGTTAAACTGCTCTTACGATGCTAATATCTAGATATGTGGTCTATGGCAGAGACGTTGTAATGCTAGCGTTATTACAGCTAACTTTGGAGAGTTACTATACTAAGAAATGTACTGATAAAACTTACCAATCTAACACATTCATTCTGTTGGGGAATCTGCTGCACTTCATCTTCGTCAGAACCTTCTTCTGACTCGGTTTATACATGTACGGCTGTATTCCTTATTTAAATCCATTGTTGATAGCTTTATCAAAGACTTTGGCTTTATTTACCAGCAGTAAACGTAGTTTCACTTTGCTCTAGCTTCAGACCGGTGGATTGAGCCAATCAACTTTCAGGACATATCAGCCAATAGACCAATCAGCGTGCATCTCATTTGAATATTCATGAACTTGCTGAGTGGGCGGGAAAAACAAACTGTTTCATTGCAAGGCTTATTTATGACCTTGTATTAGGCGATCTAGCAGTGCTCCTGGGGCGTTTTCAGCCCCACAAATTTACATATGACATTATTTAGGCTCAAAGATCAATTTGTAATGGTCAAAAAATGCGTTCTATGACTCCTTTAAAAACAACTCAAACAACAGCTTACACCTCCAGACATTAACCAAAACAACAGAGAAAGACATATGAACATATAGACAAGGATACATGTGGCACCAATTTGTTACACAGGAACTCAATGACTGTTAAAAGCTAGTCTGAATGAATGGGTTTTAAGAAGAGATTTAAAAGCAGTGACAGATGATGCTGATTTAAGATCATGTGGTAGATTGTTCCAGAGGTGTGGTGCATAGATGCTGAAGGCACGGTCACCCTTCTGGGTGTGGGAATGGGGTGTGTCCAGACGTGCGTGGGATGCAGACCTTAGTGGTCGTGATGGATTGTAAGCGCTAATCATGTTTGATACATAACCTGGGGCCTGCCCATGTTGTGATTTAAAAACAGTCAAGTCACTTTATACTGGATTCTACATCTAACAGGAAGCCAGTGCAAGGCTGCCAGTACAGGAGTGATGTGTTTTTGTTTTCTTGTTCTGGAAAGCAGTCTACAGTAGCTGCTGCGTTTTGTACCAATTGTAATCTTGAAAGAGATGATTAATTAATTCCAGTATAAAGGGCATTGCAATAGTCTAATATGGAGGCAATAGAAGCATGTATGACTTTTCCCAGATCTACTGCAGTTAAAAATGATTTTTATTTAGCTATTGATTTAAGCTGAAAGGAGCAGATGGGCACATTATTACAGGAGCACTGCCTTTGGTCTATGTGCAAAAATCTGTTGGTCTATATAAACAAACGCCATTCACACACACACACACACACACACACACACACAAACATATACTGTACACACGGACATGTGACCAGTGCCTCAATCAAGCAATCATGTCTGTTTGAGCAACCTCTTTTTCTGCAAAGTTTTCCAAGTTGCATGTTGCTCGTGAGCCACAATATCGATAATACATTTTCTACACCCCCCCATGTAAGGCTATCCTTTCTCAGAATAAATAAGTGCTAGTGAGTGCTAATTCAGTTGCAACTGCTGTGAACTGAGAGGAGCCAAGGCAGGGAAGCCCAATCCGCTGTCCAATGTGCCCAGACCACATTCCTGTGGTGCCACCCAGGATGGCAGGGAAATCCCTCTGTAGCCATTGCACAAGGGTGAGCTGTGCCTTTGCTTTGAGTACACTGGTTCTTTTGGAGTGGGCGGCACTCAAGAGTTTAGACCGGTCAGTAAGCACTCGCACACAGAGGGCCAAAAAGTTAGACAAAGTCTAGAAATATTTTTATATTTTTATATTCAGCACTTCGCCCTAGATGTCTTTAAAATACATACATCTGAATCCTTCTCTAAACACCAGTGTACAATGGACAAGTGTTGTAGCTGTAGTATTATATATATACAGCCGTGGTGTACTGGGTTTCGGGCTTGTAACCGGAGGGTTGCAGGTTGATCCCCGACCAGTCCACCACGGCTGAAGTGCCCTTGAGCAAGGCACCTAACCCCTCACTGCTCCCCGAATGCTGCTGGTTGGGCAGGCAGCTCACTGCTCTAGGTTAGTGTGTGATTCACCTCACTGTGTGTGTGCTGTGTGTGTTCAGTAATTCGGTTAAATTGAGTTAAATGCAGAGAAACTAATTTCAAAAAGTATATATGCTATTCTATTCTATTCTATTATATATTGTAGCTATAGTATTACACATTGTGCATCGTCCTTGATTGTGTGTCAGTTCAATGTAATTTATGCAAGCCGTTTGGCTGCTACAGATGAATAAAGGTCATACTTTTTATCCATCCATCTATCGATAAATGTTATTTTGACCTTCAACAAACTGCAAATGTCATTGTGCATCAGCAGTTGGCTTTTTCCATCTCTGGAGCTACTAGATCGAAAGCTCCTTGTGGAGCACATAGTTTTGTGTGTACTTTGGGCTTGGCTATGAAAACAAAGCCATATTGTTGTTTTGTGCTTTGTCAAATGGATTACTAGATTGTTGGACTTTTATTTAGACAAGTTTTAGTCGTTTTGTCTTTCACATTCATGAAAGTGTTGATATGAATGTTGAGTCATGTTTCATGAAGCAGTCATGAATGCTTCACGTGCAGTTCATGACAGCTGTTATGAATGTGTTATGAATGAACCCGTCAAGTAAAGTGCTACCGGATTGGGATTTTCTCTTCACATCAAAAGCTTGAGAATGCATTCTTCCAGTAAATCACAGGAACTGGTTTAGTGATCGAGATTTCACAACTTCACCCTGTATAAAAGACATGGGCTGGACTAGAAATTATAGATTCAAAGGGAACTCAGGTCTGTGACCAGATCTGACAAGAGTGCTGCACGACATCTGCCTGAATACTGGTAGGGTACATCTTTGAGTA
This sequence comes from Sardina pilchardus, assembly GCF_963854185.1. Taxonomy (NCBI): domain Eukaryota; kingdom Metazoa; phylum Chordata; class Actinopteri; order Clupeiformes; family Clupeidae; genus Sardina; species Sardina pilchardus. Next base: position 20,238,395 of record NC_084996.1, on the reverse strand, counting down.
AATAATTTAATTTAATTAGATATTTGATGCATAATTAAATTAACGTGATAAAACAATGTAAAGACCAATTTATTTAATCATACAGCTGCTACTGTGATTCAATCATGGATTTTAATAGTGGATATTCAAATATAAAATTGTGGAATTAACCCTCATGTTATCCTTGGGGTCAATTTGACCCCAAGCAATGTTTAACATTATAAAATATATAGTTAGCTTTTTTTTGTTTTGCTAAATGTTTAATGACTTTTCCTCATTTGAAGGGTACAACAGAGTAATCATGAAATTTGCACAACAATATTCAATGTCCTGTACAAATATTTGTTAGATGGTGTTCTTGGGGTCAATAGCCGGCTTCAGACCATCGGGCCAGCTTGGGCCAGGCTAACTTCGGGCCAAACTGGTGCTAATAGCCCGGGTCCACAAGCCTCACCTTTGCGTTCAGACTGTCAGGCCATTAGCCTCTCCGCATTACACCTCGACACGCCCTCGCTTGTGAAAACGTCACCATTACCACACCTTTTCAGGCAGGATAAGCAGAAAGTCGCGTAGGCTTTCCTAGTGTATGCTGAGCTATAGAAGTTTCCTGTTCTAAACAAACGACCTGCAATGGCATTTTCTATTGCCTCACCATGTTTCTTTCAAAATGAAAATAAATTAATTTTAAGCGGTGAAAATCACTACCATGTCCAGGCGTTTATGTATTCTTCTGGTGTACTAAAAGGAGAAGTTCGCACTAGCATGAAAAACAAAGTTTATAATGTAACGTCAAGCTGGGCTAATCTAGGCTACTATTTAAGGATCTTTGATCTTTGGTCTGGCAGGAATAGCCTAAATTAGTGGGATGCTATGTTAGTTAGTTATATTAGTTCACTTTTTACTGTGCTACATGGTGATCTCTGGACGGAGTTAGCCTACTGACAGGCAAATATCTATGTGGATGTAACGTTATGTCTAAATTCCATGTGCAATGTTTGTGGACTCCACACACAGCAACAGGTTGACTCCGCCTTCACCTTGACGCCGCCTCTGGCCCGACTGTAGTCCCGACTGGCCCAACGATTTTGTTGGGCCAGAAATCAGGGGCTAGTAGCCCCGATTTGGCCCGCAGTTAGCACCCGCCAAGAGGTGTGAAAGCAATTAGCCCTGGCACGGCCTGGCTAGCTCGGCTTTGGCCCGACGGTCTGAAAGGGGCTAATTTGAACCCATTTTTATGAAACATGAGGTAAATTAATATTTTACACATTATGGATATTATTATTGTAATAGTATGAGAACATTTAGTTATTATCATTATTACTGTACATATACAAGTACATATTACATATAAGTTATTTTGGCAGGACTGAAAAAAGTTTTTAAAAAAGTCAGCCTTTGGGCTGCTGACACTGAATGGGCAATATTGCCAGCCAGGGTTCCTAAAGGGGTGTGGGGGAAGGTGGGATTGTTTTGAAGGGCTTTTGAAGGTGGTTATTGCACTCTTGTTAAGAACCTACCACAAAAAAAAACAACAAAAAAAAAACCTGGGTAACAATATGAATTATAATCATTTTTTGAGAGTTTATTTATCTGGGGTCAAATTGACCCCAAGGATAACATTTTTTTTGAGGATAGCATAATATAATTAAAGCTGCGAGCAGCAATGTGGGGGCCAAGCTTTGGAAATTTGGAAAGACAACCCCCCCTCCGCCCCTCCCCCTGTGACCACCATAGAGGAGTATTTGTGTGCTTTTGTCTGGGCTTGAGAGAGAGAGAGAGAGATGAAAGCGTTACTGAAAAATGAGCTGACTTTCTGTGATTATAGCGCCCCCATAGTGGTCAAAAGACATGACATGGGAGAGTGGGCATGTGCAAATGGAACCCCCCCCCCACGACCACCATAGAGGAGGGTGTGTGTGCTTGTGTCTGGGTTAGAGAGCGAGAGATATGAAAGCATTAATGAAAAATGAGCTGACTTCCTGTGATTCTAGCACCCCCCTAGTGGTCAAAAGACATGAAATGGGAGAGTGGCCGTGTGCAAATGGAACCCCTCCCCCCCTACGACCACCATAGAGGAGGGTGTGTGTGCTTGTGTCTGGGTTAGAGAGCGAGAGAGATGAAAGCATTAATGAAAAATGAGCTGACTTCCTGTGATTATAGCGCCCCCCTAGTGGTCAAAAGACATGAAATGGGAGAGTGGGCGCGTGCAAATGGAACCCCCCCCCCCCCACGACCACCATAGAGGAGGGTGTGTGTGCTTGTGTCTGGGTTTGAGAGAGAGAGAGATGAAAGCATTAATGAAAAATAAGCTGACTTCCTGTGATTATAGCACCCCCCTAGTGGTCAAAAGACATGACATGGGAGAGTGGGCGTGTGCAAATGGAACCCCCCCCCCCCCTCGACCACCATAGAGGAGGGTGTGTGTGCTTGTGTCTGGGTTTGAGACAGAGAGAGAGTGGATGTGAAGAAAATAGGCAAAATTAATTTCTATTTTTTTTTGTTTTTGTGTGTGTGTCCTTGGGATGTGTTCCTAAGTCCACTTACCAAGTTTGTTGTCGATAGGTGAAAGTGTTGTTTATTATAGCGCCCCTAGTGTTCAAACGTCACCAAATTTAGTGAAGGTCCTCCGGATGTGCTCACAAGTCCACGTACCAAGTTTGGTGTTGATACGAGAAAGTTTTACTAATTATAGCGCCCCTAGTGGTCAGAGTGCACCAAATGTATTGTACGTCCTCAGGGTGGGGTCCCAAGTCCATATACCAAGTTTGGTTTCGATACGTGTAAGCATCGCTGAGATATGAGCCTACTTCCTGTTACTATAGCGCCCCCACAGTTGTCAATGGGCACCAAAGTTGTTGAGGCTTCTCTTAATTGGGTTCTGAGACCATGTTCTAAGTTTGGTCTTGATACGTGAAAGCCTTGCAGAGATATAGGTTCACTTCCTGTGTGGCGGCTTCGCCGCCAAATTGGATTGGCTGTTACAGGCGAGCACTTCCGTCAATTGTTCCATAAAGCAATGCAATGATAAGTCATGGTCTGAAGATTGTCTGTGCAAATTTTGGTGAGAATCGGATGAAATCTCCGACCTGTGAAACTTTTTGAAAGTTTTGATCTTGGTCTGTTGGTGGCGCTACAGAGTTTGTGGAAAAATCTTGTTAATTGGTGGGTGGGGCTATGCCTTTTGCGTTAATACACTGAACAAGTTTCAGCTTGATAGGTCTAAGCATTTGAGAGTTATTTGCATTAATGTTGTTGAGAAATTGATGAATTTTGACCTGTTGGTGGCGCTGGAGTTTTGGGCTCTGGGGTCTGAAAATTGAGGTATGTGGTCATTGGCTTAGGGAGAATAAGTGTACCAAATATCCCAACTTTTTACTGTATGGTTCTTTGGTTACATAGAGAATAGGTTCACATGCTGTTTTTTGGTGCGTCACCAACTTTGATTGGCTGTGACAGGCAAACGCTTATGAATATTTATTAACAAAGTGATAAGTTTTGAGTGGCCTTGTCTGAAGGTCATGTGTGACAAGTTTGGTGAGAATCGGATGAAATCTCTGACCTGTGAAACTTTTTGAAAGTTTTGACCTTGGTCTATTGGTGGCGCTACAGCGTTTGTGGAAAAGTCTTGTTAATTGGTGGGTGGGGCTATACCTATTGCGTTAATGTACTGAGCAAGTTTCAGCTTGATAGGTCTAAGCATTTTAGAGTTATTTGCATTAATGTTGTTGAAAAATTGATGAATTTTGACCTGTTGGTGGCGCTGGAGTTTTGGGCTCTGGGGTCTGAAAATTGAGGTATGTGGTCATTGGCTTAGGGAGAATAAGTGTACCAAATATCCCAACTTTTTACTGTATGGTTCTTTGGTTACATAGAGAATAGTTTCACATGCTGTTTTTTGGTGCGTCACCAACTTTGATTGGCTGTGACAGGCAAACGCTTATGAATATTTATTAACAAAGTGATAAGTCTTGAGTGGCCTTGTCTGAAGGTCATGTGTGACAAGTTTGGTAAGAAATGGACAAAATGTGAGACCTGGGTAACTTTTAGAAAAATTCAGCCTGACCTGTTGGTGGCGCTGGAGTTTTGGGGTTTGTTGTCTGTAAATTTAATAGATTCGGGCAAATTTGAAGTTGAATGAGTGTGCCAAATTTCAGAACTCTGGAGTGTATGGTTGGCTGGGAAATGGGCAATGTGTAATAATAATAATAATTAAAGCTGCGAGCAGCAATGTGGGGGCCAAGCTTTGGAAATTTGGAAAGACAACCCCCCCTCCGCCCCTCCCCCTGTGACCACCATAGAGGAGTATTTGTGTGCTTTTGTCTGGGCTTGAGAGAGAGAGAGAGAGATGAAAGCGTTACTGAAAAATGAGCTGACTTTCTGTGATTATAGCGCCCCCATAGTGGTCAAAAGACATGACATGGGAGAGTGGGCGTGTGCAAATGGAACCCCCCCCCCACGACCACCATAGAGGAGGGTGTGCGTGCTTGTGTCTGGGTGAGAGAGCGAGAGAGATGAAAGCATTAATGAAAAATGAGCTGACTTCCTGTGATTCTAGCACCCACCTAGTGGTCAAAAGACATGAAATGGGAGAGTGGGCGTGTGCAAATGGAACCCCCCCCCCCCCCTACGACCACCATAGAGGAGGGTGTGTGTGCTTGTGTCTGGGTTAGAGAGCGAGTGAGATGAAAGCATTAATGAAAAATGAGCTGACTTCCTGTGATTATAGCGCCCCCCTAGTGGTCAAAAGACATGAAATGGGAGAGTGGGCGTGTGCAAATGGAACCCCCCCCCCCCCCCCCACGACCACCATAGAGGAGGGTGTGTGTGCTTGTGTCTGGGTTTGAGAGAGAGAGATGAAAGCATTAATGAAAAATGAGCTGACTTCCTGTGATTATAGCGCCCCCCTAGTGGTCAAAAGACATGACATGGGAGAGTGGGCGTGTGCAAATGGAACCCCCCCCCCCCTCGACCACCATAGAGGAGAGTGTGTGTGCTTGTGTCTGGGTTTGAGACAGAGAGAGAGTGGATGTGAAGAAAATAGGCAAAATTAATTTCTATTTTTTTTGTTTTTGTGTGTGTGTCCTTGGGATGTGTTCCTAAGTCCACTTACCAAGTTTGGTGTCGATAGGTGAAAGTGTTGATTATTATAGCGCCCCTAGTGTTCAAACGTCACCAAATTTAGTGTAGGTCCTCCGGATGTGCTCACAAGTCCACATACCAAGTTTGGTGTTGATACGAGAAAGCTTTGCTAATTATAGCGCCCCTAGTGGTCAGAGTGCACCAAATGTATTGTACGTCCTCAGGGTGGGGTCCCAAGTCCATATACCAAGTTTGGTTTCGATACGTGTAAGCATCGCTGAGATATGAGCCTACTTCCTGTTACTATAGCGCCCCCACAGTTGTCAATGGGCACCAAAGTTGTTGAGGCTTCTCTTAATTGGGTTCTGAGCCCATGTTCTAAGTTTGGTCTTGATACGTGAAAGCCTTGCAGAGATGTAGGTTCATTTCCTGTGTGGCGGCTTCGCCGCCAATTTGGATTGGCTGTTACAGACGAGCACTTCCGTCAATTGTTCCATAAAGCAATGCAATGATAAGTCATGGTCTGAAGATGGTCTGTGCAAATTTTGGTGAGAATCGGATGAAATCTCCGACCTGTGAAACTTTTTGAAAGTTTTGATCTTGGTCTGTTGGTGGCGCTACAGCGTTTGTGGAAAAATCTTGTTAATTGGTGGGTGGGGCTATACCTATTGCGTTAATGTACTGAGCAAGTTTCAGCTTGATAGGTCTAAGCATTTTAGAGTTATTTGCATTAATGTTGTTGAAAAATTGATGAATTTTGACCTGTTGGTGGCGCTGGAGTTTTGGGCTCTGGGGTCTGAAAATTGAGGTATGTGGTCATTGGCTTAGGGAAAATAAGTGTACCAAATATCCCAACTTTTTACTGTATGGTTCTTTGGTTACATAGAGAATAGGTTCACATGCTGTTTTTTGGTGCGTCACCAACTTTGATTGGCTGTGACAGGCAAACGCTTATGAATATTTATTAACAAAGTGATAAGTCTTGAGTGGCCTTGTCTGAAGGTCATGTGTGACAAGTTTGGTGAGAATCGGATGAAATCTCTGACCTGTGAAACTTTTTGAAAGTTTTGACCTTGGTCTATTGGTGGCGCTACAGCGTTTGTGGAAAAGTCTTGTTAATTGGTGGGTGGGGCTATACCTATTGCGTTAATGTACTGAGCAAGTTTCAGCTTGATAGGTCTAAGCATTTTAGAGTTATTTGCATTAATGTTGTTGAAAAATTGATGAATTTTGACCTGTTGGTGGCGCTGGAGTTTTGGGCTCTGGGGTCTGAAAATTGAGGTATGTGGTCATTGGCTTAGGGAGAATAAGTGTACCAAAATATCCCAACTTTTTACTGTATGGTTCTTTGGTTACATAGATAATAGGTTCACATGCTGTTTTTTGGTGCGTCACCAACTTTGATTGGCTGTGACAGGCAAACGCTTTTGAATATCTATTAACAAAGTGATAAGTCTTGAGTGGCCTTGTCTGAAGGTCATGTGTGACAAGTTTGGTAAGAAATGGACAAAATTTGAGACCTGGGTAACTTTTAGAAAAATTCAGCCTGACCTGTTGGTGGCGCTGGAGTTTTGGGGTTTGTTGTCTGTAAATTTAATAGATTCGGGCAAATTTGAAGTTGAATGAGTGTGCCAAATTTCAGAACTCTGGAGTGTATGGTTGGCTGGGAAATGGGCAATGTGTAATAATAATAATAATTAAAGCTGCGAGCAGCAATGTGGGGGCCAAGCTTTGGAAATTTGGAAAGACAACCCCCCCTCCCCCCCTCCCCCTGTGACCACCATAGAGGAGTATTTGTGTGCTTTTGTCTGGGCTTGAGAGAGAGAGAGAGAGAGAGAAAAATGAGCTGAAAAACTGAGCTGACTTCCTGTGATTATAACGCCCCCTTAGTGGTCAAAAGACATGACATGGGAGAGTGGGTGTGTGCAAATGGAACCCCCCCCCCCCCCCCCCCCCCCCACGACCACCATAGAGGAGGGTGTGCGTGCTTATGTCTGGGTTTGAGAGAGAGAGAGATGAAAGCATTAATGAAGAATGAGCTGACTTCCTGTGATTATAGCGCCCCCCTAGTGGTCAAAAGACATGACATGGGAGAGTGGGTGTGTGCGAATGGGAACCCCCCCCCACGACCACCATAGAGGAGGGTGTGTGTGCTTGTGTCTGGGTTTGAGAGAGAGAGATGAAAGCATTACTGAAAAATGAGCGGACTTCCTGTGATTTTAGCACCCCCCCTAGTGTTCGAAAGACATGACATGGGAGAGTGGGCGTGTGCAGATGGAACACCCCCCCCCCCCCCCACGACCACCATAGAGGAGGGTGTGTGTGCTTGTGTCTGGGTTTGAGACAGAGAGAGAGTAGATGTGAAGAATATAGCCAAAATTAATTTCATTTTTTTGTGTGTGTGTGTGTGTCCTTGGGATGTGTTCCTAAGTCCACTTACCATGTTTGGTTTCGATAGGTGAAAGTGTTGTTTATTATAGCGCCCCTAGTGTTCAAACGTCACCAAATTTAGTGTAGGTCCTCAGGATGTGCTCACAAGTCCACATACCAAGTTTGGTGTTGATACGAGAAAGTTTTGCTAATTATAGCGCCCCTAGTGTTCAAACGTCACCAAATTTAGTGTAGGTCCTCAGGATGTGCCCACAAGTCCACGTACCAAGTTTGGTGTTGATCCGAGAAAGTTTTGCTAATTATAGCGCCCCTAGTGGTCAGAGTACGCCAAATGTATTGTGCGTCCTCAGGGTGGGGTCCCAAGTCCATATACCAAGTTTGGTTTTGATACTTGAAACCGTTGCTGAGATATGAGCCTACTTCCTGTTACTATAGCGCCCCCACAGTTGTCAAAGGGCACCAAAGTTATTGAGGCCTCTCTTAATTGGGTTCTGAGCCCATGTTCTAAGTTTGGTCTTGGTACATGAAAGCCTTGCTGAGATATAGGTTCACTTCCTGTGTGGCGGCTTTGCCGCCAATTTGGATTGGCTGTTAGAGGCGAGCACTTCCGTCAATTGTTCCACAAAGCAAGGCAATAAGAAAGCATGGTCTGAAGATGATGTGTGCAAATTTTGGTGAGAATCGGATGAAATTTGAGACCTGTGAAACTTTTTGGAAGTTTTGACCTTGGTCTGTTGGTGGCGCTACAGCAATCATGGAAAAGTCTTGTTAATTGGTGGGTGGGGCCTTGACTTTTGCCTTAATACACTGAGCAAGTTTCAGCTTGATAGGTTCAAGCATAGCAGAGATATTTGCATTAATGTTGTTGCTTGGCTCCCAATAAACTCTTTGAGAGGGATTTACCCACAATGCTCAGTTCCAAATCGTCAAAAACACCCACCGTCGCAGAGAAAACTGTGGCGAGAGTTGGCTATATATAGAGAATGAACCAGCAGGATGTTTAACAGTGAGTAAGTCCCTCTATCCCTTTCGAGGCTGTGGCATTGCTAAGATTCACATGGCCTCCGGCTGAGGCACAACAGCGGAAAATCCCAGGTGTCTTACCACCCGGTAGGTGGACAGACGTAGTGGTCATCCAGGAAGTCCATGGGAAAATGTGGGAAACCTATCCCACCCCCCCCCCCCCCCATGACCACCATAGAGGAACGTGTGTGTGCTTGTGTCTGGGTTTGAGAGCGTGACATGAAAGCATTAATGACAAATGAGCTAACTTCCGATGAAAGCATTAATGAAAAATTAGCTGAGTTACTGTGAATATAATGCCCCCCTAGTGGTCAAAACACATGAAATGGAAGAGTGGGCGTGTGCAAATGGAACCCCCGCCCCCCACAACCACCATAGAGGAGAGTGTGTGTGCTTTTGTCTGGGTTTGGGACAGAGAGAGAGTGGATGTTAAGAAAATAGCCCAAATTAATTTCTATTTTTTTTTTTTTGTGTGTGTGTGTGTCCTTGGGATGTGTTCCCAAGTCTTGATACGTGAAAGCTTTGCTGAGATGTAGGTTCACTTCCTGTGTGGCGGCTTCGCCGCCAATTTGGATTGGCTGTTACAGGCGAGCACTTCTGTCAATTGTTCCATAAAGCAATGCAATTATAAGTCATGGTCTGAAGATGGTGTGTGCAAATTTTGGTGAGAATCGGATGAAATGTGTGACCTGTGAAACTTTTTGAAAGTTTTGACCTTGGTCTATTGGTGGCGCTACAGCGTTTGTTAAAAAGTCTTGTTAATTGGTGGGTGGGGCTATAACTTTTGCGTTAATACACTGAGCAAGTTTCAGCTTGATAGGTCTAAGCATTTTAGAGTTATTTGCATTAATGTTGTTGAGAAATTGATGAATTTTGACCTGTTGGTGGCGCTAGAGGTTTGAGGTTAAGAGTCTGTAAATTGGGGAAAGTGGTCATTGGCCATAGAAGAATATGTGTGTTGAATTTCAAAACGTTTAACTGTATGGTTCTATGGCTTCCATAGAGATTTAAGTTTAATGTCTGTGTGGCGGCTTCGCCGCCGATTTTGATTGGCTGTTAAGGGCAAATAATTTTGTCAATTCTTCCAAAAAGCAATTCAATAAGAAGGCATGGTCTGAAGATAGTGTGTGCAAATTGTGGTGAGAATCGGATGAAATTTGTGACCTGTGAAACTTTTTGAAAGTTCTGATCTTGGTCTGTTGGTGGCGCTACAGCGTTAATGGAAAAGTCTTGTTAATTGGTGGGTGGGGCCATACCTTTTGCCTTAATACACTGAGCAAGTTTCAGCTTGATAGGTGTAAGCATTTTAGAGTTATTTGCATTAATGTTGTTGAAAAATTGATGAATTTTGACCTGTTGGTGGCGCTGGAGTTTTGGGCTCTGGGGTCTGAAAATTGAGGTATGTGGTCATTGGCTTAGGGAGAATAAGTGTACCAAATTTCCCAACTTTTTACTGTATGGTTCTTTGGTTACATAGAGATATAGGTTCACATGCTGTTTTTTGCTGCGTTTTAAACTTCGATTGGCTGTGACAGGCAAACGCTTTTGAATATTTATTAACAAAGTGATAAGTCTTGAGTGGCCTTGTCTGAAGGTCACGTGTGACAAGTTTGGTAAGAAATGGACAAAATTTGAGACCTGGGTAACTTTTAGAAAAATTCAGCCTGACCTGTTGGTGGCGCTGGAGTTTTGGGGTTTGTTGTCTGTAAATTTAATAGATTCGGGCAAATTTGAAGTTGAATGAGTGTGCCAAATTTCAGAACTCTGGAGTGTATGGTTGGCTGGGAAATGGGCAATGTGTAATAATAATAATAATAATAATAATAATAAGAATACGTACAATCACTATGGGTTGCCTCGCAGCTTCGCTGCTTGGCCCCCAATAATAATAATAAGAATACGTACAATCACTATGGGTTGCCTCGCAGCTTCGCTGCTTGGCCCCCAATAATGTAGGGTTAGTGTAAATCCAACACCAAGGAATTCCAATATTGCTGAAAGACAGCTTTTAAAACGTTGAACACAGATTTTACACTGAACAAGCAATATCATGTCCAATTGAACAGTCAAGGTCCTATACAGTATGTGCCCGTTGAATTTCAGCAAGGTCCAAAATTGCCTTACTGCACTGTACTGTAACTGACCCTAGGCAGATGGGTTGGGCCCTTGAGTCGTGGATCTGTCCGAGGTTTCTTCAAATATGTAACTCCAATTGTAGGGAACTCCTCGCCCCTGTTACTCATGGGTGAATGTTTTTTTTTTTTTTTTTTATAAGTACATTTTTTGGGGCTTTTAATGCTTTTAATGACAGACAGTAGAGAGTGACAGGAAGTGAATGGGAGAGAGAGTAGGGGTGGGATCCGGAAAGGACCACAGGGTGGGAATCGAACCCCGGTCGCCGGCGTACGGGGCAGGTGCCCCAGCCAGTTACGCCACAGCTGGGGCCCTCTCTGAGTGTTTAACACTCTGTAAAGTGACATGACACATGTAGAATGTTTTGGCACTCTAGAAGTGAAACTAAATTGAAAATTGAAAATTAAATTGAGAGAATGAGAGAGCGAGAGCGAGAGTTGAAAGACCCTTTTGAAAATGGCCTTGCTAGATTTTCCTTCACTAGAATGTGAGCCAGATTTGGAGCATTATTTAGCCGCCTATTGTTCTCGCTTGTGTGACCTGACGCTACAAGATGTTTAGCAAGTGACCAGACTGCGTCATCAAATACGGTATGAAGGGTGGGTGTCAGTTGGATGTCACAAGAAATGAAAACTAACCGAACCTGATGGTGGTTGGGTGGGGCATATCATGATTGATAGAAGATGATAGCAATTAAAAGCAAAGACTTTCTAAAAGTAAATGGTGGTGAATTGATTTGTACAATGCCGAAATAAAAAAAATCCTCTCAACTCTCCTTTTAGTCTCCTTTTAGGAGTGTCAGTTTGAGGAACCACTCTCAAACTATATTACTGTAACCAGAATTAAAACAATTTAGATATATGTGTTATTACAGTTTTTTACAACACTTTTCAGAACCATGATGTAATTTTTCACAACTCTAGACATAAAACTCACAACCAATTTTTCAAAACTCTATCCGTTTTCTCAATTGCTTGGATACAATACACATACAACTTAGATAATTTGTTCATTCAACAAAAATCACCTGTTCAATATGATACAACTTAACATCAAAGTACTACATTTCAAATGAGTGTCTATTCATTTCGTTACAATTATCTAACTATCAATTGATACAACTGCTCAAAATGATAAGTGACTGTTGCATTACCCTTATAGTTGTATGGAAACAAGACATGTTTGCTGCAAATCATGAAAGTTTCAAGATACTGTTTCGAGATTCACTGTCACCAATTAGCGTGGAGCATGAACCAATTATACTACAATATTCATGGATGTAGCCTAATATTTTACAATACTTCATCGGACTGTCTTTTCTTTTCTATTTTATAACTTATTATTTTTGCTTTGATTCAAATTAAAAAAAAATGTGATTGTACTGTAGTGTTTTGCATCAATATACAGTATTACACACTTTGTTCTATGATTCCACTGTGTCTGTAGTATATGCTCTACTACTGCAGAACTTTTACACAGATGTATTTATTGTACTGTACATGTAGTACAATAATGAAACCTGTATCACCTATTTTGTTTTACAATATCTAATGATTGTACAAACAATGACACAGTGAAACTATCGGTTGCTTGTGTGTGGGTGATCTATAGTTATGTTTCAGTGGTATCTAACAGTATTTTTTTTTTAACCGATGATTGTGCAAGTGCAAGATTTCTTCGAAGATGTGAATGCACAATGCAATGTTTTGAACAGACAGCCTGTGTTACAAGTGATACCCATTTTGAGTTTTGTGTCTAGAGTTTTGAAAAATGACATCAAGGTTCTGAAAATAGTAGCAAAGTGATTGTAAAAAACTGTAACATACAGTATACTTTTTTATGTTGAAATTAAATCACATTTAATTACCATTAATCATTTCAAATTAGATGCACAATGATGATTGACATTACTATATTTGCTGATGTAGTTTTAATTTCATTTTTGTTATCTTTTTTACCTCTAACCTCTAAGGTTAACCTCTAAGGCCTTGCACCTTACAGTAAGATTTGCAACAGTAGCTTAAAGAGACCCTATGCAACTTTTTCATAGTCATAAAATCGCTTAGAAATCGTTGTTTTGCTTGACTGACCAGTTTTATCGAAAACAGTCACATTTCCTCCTGCCCCTAGTGTCCCTATCCGCTATTACAACCTTGCAACTTTCTGATAAACGATCGTCTGCTGTTTACATCTGGAAGTCAGAGACGCGAAAGGAACAAGAAGAACCACGCTTGCAATTTATATATTTATATATAGCCTATATATGTATAAATATACACGCTAAAGCTGTCGGGGAAGCTCTGCAGAGAAATATGCAAGCATAAAACGAGCGAAAACGAAAAACGAAACCGAAACCAGAGATGAGATCGCCAATCCTGCATTATTCCTCTTTAAGCTTATGGGTTCCTCAAAGCACATATACAGTATGCTGTATAGATAAGACATAGAAGTGTATGCTAGTGTCAGTACTGTGTGACGAAAACAGATGATATCATAAAGGATAGAAAAAGGGCAAAACCCTTACGCTAGTGTCTCAATAGGGTGAATGAGAACAGTTACCTGTAGAAGTGTGTGTGAAGTGTGTGTGTGTGTGTGTGTGTGTGTGTGCGTGCGTATGTGTGCGAGTGTGTGTGTGTGCGTGTGTACATGTGTGTGTGTGTGTGTGTGTGTGTGTTTGCGCGTGTGCGTGCGTGCGTGTATGTGTGTCACTCCAAGTGTTCCAATAGCTGGATTGCATAACACCAGTGACACCAGCTGGTAAGATGGAGAATTGAGGAGAAACAGTACACAAAGGCATAAAACAAGTTATGAGACCAGCCACTACACAGAGCAGGAAAATAGACACAGAAAAGAAGAAACATTCATACACAATGAATGCCCATTATCTTACGTAATCGTCATGAAATATTCACATATTATTATTGTAATAGTAATGAAATATTCACTTTTTTATTATCTTACTGTAATAGTAATGAAGTGTTCACTTCCGTGGTTGTGGATGTGATGTTGTTGTCTAGTTATTAGAGGTCTGGGTCCACACTAGAAGATCAGCTTGTGACAGAGACCAGGTGCAGCAGTCACCATGGGCCTCCCCGTGTGTGTGTGCGTCCTATCCACAGTGGTGCTGATGATGGGTAAGGCCTCCTGAACCTCACACCGGATCTAACATCACATTTAATTAATGTGTCTTCTTTCTATTGATGCTGTCATGCTATGTTCTTTTTCAACAGGTGAATTGTCAGCGGCACAAGGTAGGCAATGATTTCAGAAATCTTTGGACATTAATGCACACAATTGATGCACACATTAAAGCCACAGTTTCAGCTTTTTAAATTTTTAAATAAAAAGTCTGAATTAGCCTACAGTAGAAAAGGGTCAGGGTAAAAAGGTAGAAGTAAATAGAGCAAAAGCATATTTGGTATCATTTGAATCATACTTTTAGATTTATGTTTGGTGCCTACAGCACAGATTTGTACCAAAAATATATACAGTATAGGGCTTTAAAATGGAGCACGGTACAATGACTTTGGGGCCAAAAACGTATGTTAGCACATCTTGATATTAGCTGATAATAATATCTCCCATACTGGTTAAGGGATCTTTACCAAACTTGGTGAACAGTACTTACTCACCAGAAGTTTAAGCCATAGCTTTTTAATGCCATTTTTGGTGCTATTTCGTATTTCATTGTATGAAAAACCTGCCTTTTTCGCCATGTTGAAAGACATTGTTTACTTTTGTTTGCCTTTATGCCTTATGTGTCTCTTAGTTCTTTTAGTTTTAAAAGGTTTTTACAAGTTACTTTAGTTTATGTTCTCATATCTTATGATATCTTACTGTATCTATATCTTATCTTATATATTTTCAATAAAAAAAACATGTTTCACTATTTAACCTGGCAGAGATAATCAACAACTTATCCTTAAATAATATTTGCAGCTGTATTCTACCCCTATGCTGCATTCTGGCCTGACATACTGAATAGTCGTGAAGTTGATGGGAGTTCCTCTGTGATCAGCCTGCTTCGACCATTCACATTCTTTGAAAAGACATATCAACAGATTTTTGTAAGTTCACAAAAATACATCAACCATTTGTTAATGACACATTTGTGACAGTTGATTTATTATAGCGCCTATCATAAATAGCTAATCAATTAAAACAAATGAATCACACTGACTAAAAACGAAGGTATGAGCTGAAGAACAGAGGCTTTCCTTGCCATGAACAGTTTCTGTTTTTGCAGGTGAACAACAATGGCGACCTCACCTTTAACTCTGCCTGGTCCAGCTTCACCCCTTACCAGTTCCCAGCATACGGGAACAGAGATATCATTGCCCCGTTCTGGACCAACATCGACAACAGAGGCAACGGCGTCATATCCCACCGGCAGTACACCAGTGGCAGCGTTCTCCAGCGAGCCACTACGGACATTAACCAGTACTTCCCTGGGTTGAGCTTCTCAGCTTCCTGGGTCTTTGTTGCAACATGGAACAGAGTGGCATACTTTGAGTATTCAGGAACAGTAAGTCATTCAAATACACAGACCTGTATATGTTTGTGTACAAATGTTACTTTAACCATACATGCACCTACGTTTGTGTTCAAGTGTAAATTCAGGCATACACTGGTAGCTCTGTGGCTAGCATGCCTGCCTCTCAATCCAAGGTGGAAGAAGTTAGGGGTACAAGCCCAAGCAGAGTTGGGCTGAATTGAGACAGTACAATAAAAATACATGTATTAAAATGTGAACGTTTTAGTACTAAGAGTGACAAATTGTGAGCAAAGTAGAATCATAAGGTTTGCAGACAGAATAACAATTAATTATATACTCTAGGAAACATCCTTCCAAGTGGTTCTGATCTCTGGTGGTCAATACACATTTATCCTGATGAACTATGGTGACATTGCCTCAACACAGCATAACGTGCAGGTACGAAAAACAACATTCATTCTGACATGAATTGGAAATGAAGCAAAGTGGAAGCTAACTCAAATGTCAATCCCTCCCCATGCTGTTTTCAGGCTGGCTATGACACAATCAACTCTACACATTGTTTTTCAATTACTGGATCGCTCGGGAACAACGTCAAAGATTTACCATCCTCAAGCAATGTTAACATACCGGGTCGCTGGGCCTTCAGAACAGATCATGGTCCCCGGGGCTGTCAAAACAATGGTATGTTTTTCCTCTACTGTTGCAAGTTACTTTAGTTTATGTTCTCATATCTTATAATATCATACTGTATCTATATCTTATCTTATATATTTTCAATAAAAAAAACATGTTTCACTATTTAACCTGGCAGAGATAATCAACAACTTATCCCTAAATAATATTTACAGCTGTATTCTACCCATATGGACACGGTGACATAGTGAATGGTCGTGTGGATGATGGGAGTTCCTCTGTGATCAGTCTGCTTATCACAGTCGACACCTCATATTTTGGAAAAGGGGAAAGGACCATTGATATAGCTTATTATATATTTCATGAAACCCACCTGGATCTGCCTATGAGAATGTGTAATAATTCAGCAATTAAGCTACATATGGAGTCGTCATATGTTCTTCAACAGCTGTAGTTGACCCTTGTGAAGAGCTGGACTGCACTGAGGATGAGAAGTGTGACCAAAAGGATGGAGTCTACGGCTGCTTCTCCAATGAGGATCATGATTCACGGGACTGTCAATACAATGGTATGTCTTATTATCTGTAAATACACCATTGAAAATTGTCAAATTAAACCTCCACCACCAGTTTTTTTTAGGTGAAACATTAGTGAAACAAGTAGTAAGTTGGAAAAAGAGTCAGATGATAAACTAGAAATGTGCATGTCCGAGGACCTGCAAGAGTGGGCTTGCAAAAATGCTAACTCTGCTAACAATGCTAACTAAGCTAGCAATGCTAACCAGGTTGATTAGCAAACTTAGCTGATGATTTCTAACAGTTATGCTAAAAATGCTAACTATGCTAACCATGCTAACTATGCTAACAATGCTAACCAGATTGAGTAGCTAACTTAGCCAATGACTTCAATTACGTCAACAATGCTTACAAAAACAAGGCTGCAAAAAGAAAATACCAAAAAAAATCCCCATTCATTTCAATGGGACCGAAAACCTAACCTGACTTTTGCCAGATCCTTGTAGTTCGCTGAGCTTCACACAAGGATATGGGACTGAACTATAGGAGATGTATTTCAGAAGGCGGGGCCTTGTAAAAAAATCCTTCTATGTGATTGGATAAACCACTTGTCCGTTACCTTGAATGACGCTCTAGGCTACTTCAAGCTCTTGCCAAACCCGGTCGGAAGAAGAGTGAAAACATCCTTGCCACCAATAAATGCCTTCAAAACCATTAACTGTTGTTCATCTTTTAAAGAATGAATACTCGATAGATTCGACAAAACGGTTGAAATAGCTCTTGCCAAACCCGGTCGGAAGAAGAGTGAAAACATCCTTGCCACCAATAAATGCCTTCAAAACCATTAACTGTTGTTCATCTTTTAAAGAATGAATACTCGATAGATTCGACAAAACGGTTGAAATAGCAGAATCAATGTCAGCACAAGACTCCTTGGTGCGCGTCGCCATTGTTGATGGAATCAGATAGTCACTTCGGCGCTACGTCACATCTATGAAATCCCCTCTGGCGATCCTGATTGGTTCATTATTTTTTGCTCCCTGGAAGGTTTCCATTGTCCTCGAGTCCATTGTTTGGTTGAGGACACTAACTGTTAGCACATCTGGAACCCCTACAGGCTCACCTGTGCAGGTAGGGGACTCTTTCTGGAGAGATGGCACCTGTCAGCAGAGATGCACCTGCGTCAGTGGAGGCCTCCTCCAGTGCCAGCAGCAGCCCTGCAGCTTCTCCCAGGTGTGTCGTCCAGCATCCTTCCAGTACTCCTGCCAGAATAATATTCAGCGCGGCACCTGCACCATCTCTGGAGACCCCCACTACAACACCTTTGACAGGAAACTCTTTCACTTCCAGGGAACCTGCACATACGTCCTCTCAGAGGTATTATACCTCTACTGCCTTTAAAGAAATGAGTTCATTAAGTTTCTTTATTAATATGTTTGTATTTGTTTAGAGCTCAAGGCTTAATGTTCTTGAATGTCCACTAGGCTTGTGGCAATGGACTGCCGTACTACCGGATTGAAGGGAAGAATGAAAATCGGGCAAGCACACGTGTGTCTTGGACTCATCTTGTAAGAGTGTGGGTTTATGATGAGGAAATTGAACTTGTCAAAGACCATCCTTACCAAGCAAAGGTAAGTACCACAATAATACAAAGTAAATGTTCTCAGGCATCACATTTCACAATTTTCAAACAAAGTCAAAACTGTTCTCCTCCAATCGGCCCAGTGTTAATATAGTTGCAATCTCCTTCAGGTGAATGGAAGCTTTGTGTCGACCCCTTTTACCCTCCGACATGGGTCCATCCGAGTCTACCAATCAGGTTTCACTGTGGCTGTGAGTACAGACTTTGGCCTGCTGGTCACCTACGATGCCAATCACTATGTCAGAATCTCAGTACCCTATGAGTACCAGAACGCAACCTGCGGCCTGTGTGGCAACTTCAACCACGACCCTCAAGATGACTTCAGAACCCGCGCTGGGCAGCTTGTGAGCTCAGACGTGGAGTTTGCTAACAGCTGGAAGGCGGAAGGGGACCCTAGCTGCCAGGACGTGCAATGTGCAGGACTTGCTTGTGCTGCCTGTACCGATAGTCAAAGGACTCTTTATGGAAACACGGCCCACTGTGGTATCTTAAGCAACAGTGTCGGCCCGTTTGCCTCCTGCCACTCAAGGGTGTCTCCACTGAACTTTGTAGAAAACTGTGTGTATGATCTGTGTGTGGGTGATGGCTACCAGCCCATTCTCTGCCAAGCACTCAATGTGTACGCTGCCCAGTGCCAACAAGAGGGCATCCAGTTGGGCCAGTGGAGAAGCCCGGGATTCTGTGGTGGGTACTGACTCTCTGTAAAAGTACTGTATCCGGTAAACATTTTTGACAATGTTCAATTTACTACTACTAATTTTATTTTCATTTTTGCTTCCACAGAGATCCCTTGTCCCACCAACAGTCACTTTGAGTCTCAAGGAACTGGGTGCCCTGCAACCTGCAGCAACCCCAACGCCACCCAAAATTGCCCTCTGCCCAACCTGGAGAGCTGCATCTGCAATGCTGGCTATGTGCTAAGCGGTGGGGAATGTGTTCGGCAGAATGACTGTGGCTGCACCTTCGAGGGGCGGTACTACACAGCTGGGGAGACAGTGGTGCTAGACCAGGACTGTGGGAGGCGTTGCCACTGTACTCAAAGGTCAATGACCTGCCAGGCACACAGCTGCAATGAGCTTGAGGTGTGTGGGGTCCAAAGTGGTGTGCTGGGCTGCAGACCTGTCAGCTACTCCACCTGCTGGGTGGAGGGCTTTGGGTCCTACCGCACTTTTGATGGACAGTCCTTCAAATACCCAGGTGCCTGTAGTCTGACACTGGCTAGAGTCAGGGGACAATCACAATTACCTCACTTTCAAGTAACTGTTGAGAAAGTTCCCTCAGGCCAAAGAGATTTTGTCAGACATCTACAGTTTGAAGCAGGAGGAACACAAGTCTCGGTGGAGATGGGAGAGGGGGGCACAACTAAGGTACAGGATCTATGTTCACACACAAGAAATAGAGATATAAAAATAGTGTGTCTGATACAAAAACGTTTTACACTTCCAATACCATGATACACATCTGCAAGTATAAACCTAATGTTCTCCCATCAGGTGGATGGGCAAACAGTGGGCCTTCCGTTCAGCGTCAGCCCCGGTCATATTCGCATCTACCACAGCAGTGTAAAGGGTGTTGTCATAGAGACCAACTTCGGAGTGTTGGTAAGAGCTGACTGGCCACACGTCATCCGCATCACCGCTCCAGGCAACTACAACGGCACTCTAGGAGGCCTGTGTGGGAATCTGAATGGAGACCCTCATGACGACTTCTTCTCCCCTGCTGGAATTCCCCTCAACGACTCTCAGCAGTTTGGGGACAGCTGGAGAGATGGCTCCCTGTCAACACACTGTGTAGAACCTGAACCCGGACACTACCAGAACACCAGCCAGTTTAGGGACCTCTGCGGCATCATGGGATGGGCACATGGGCCTTTTAGCCAATGCCAAGCAAGTCTTGACCCCTGGAGCCAAATTGAAGACTGTGTCCAGACTCTAGTGAGGGCGAAAGGTGCTCGAGAGGGACTGTGCGAGGCACTGCGTGGATACGCACTGCTTTGCCAACAGAGTGGTATCACAGTTGGGGAATGGAGGAACATCACTAACTGTGGTAAGTGTGATAACATTCTAATAAATTGATGAGAAAAGAAACTGTTTGATAAGGAACTGACCTGTCATTCCTTTTTATAGCGGCAACCTGCCCAACTAACAGCCATTATGAGCTATGTGGTACGTCCTGCCCAGCTTCCTGCCCAAGCCTGTCTTTCCCCTTCCTGTGCACCCAGCAGTGCCAGGAGGGGTGCCAGTGTAATGACGGGTTCCTCCTGAGTGGGGATCGCTGTGTGTCACCCACGGGTTGTGGCTGCCACCACGGCGGGCGTTACAGACAGAGTGGAGAGCGCTACTGGTACGGTGAGGAGTGCCAGTTCCTGTGCCAGTGTAATGGCATTACTGGGCAGTCACATTGCACCGCCTCTTCTTGTGGTGCTCAGGAGTCTTGTCGAGTCGTGGATGGACGGTATGGCTGCCATCCCAAACCTGAGGCCACCTGCTCGGCCTCTGGAGACCCACACTACACCTCCTTCGACAGACGCACCTTTGACTTCCAGGGCACTTGTCGTTACGTCCTTGCATCAGTTTGCAATGGAACACAAGATCTACCTCACTTTCAGGTAGAGGCCAGGAACGAGGCATGGAATGGTCTGCAGGTCTCCATCACTGTGGCTGTCTACGTCAATGTGTCTGGACATCTTGTGTACATCTCAAAATACAACCAGGGGACTGTGCAGGTGAGGGTCAAGTTATTTTTTGTCAGATTATTTTAAGGTCATCTTTAGTTGCAGGGTAGTGTTCTCCTGTCATCAGTGTAAAATTGGTTTCTGAATCTGTCATTTGGGTGACAATGCATTTGGCTTGAAGTTTACATAATGTGCTTGAAGTTTGCTGAACACATTTGTTTATTAAAAGATGGGGATAAGTAAGCCCCGTGCATCAATAGATTATCTTCTTCCTTTTCTATCTTTTCTATCTTCTATCTCTATCTTTCTTCTATCACCTCTGTTTTTTGTATAAACCCTTTTCAAGTATAATTGTAAAACAGGTTAAAATCCTCTCACAAATGATAACTCTGATTTCAGGTGAATGGGGAGACAAGAAACTTGCCGATTGTTCTTGATCAGGGAAGAGTGGCAGTGTATGCCAATGGGCTCCACACATTTGTGAAAACAGACTTTGGTCTAACTGTCAGTTATGACGGCCGGTGGGTGTTGGACATCACAGTACCATCCAACTACAGTGGAGCTACATGCGGTTTGTGTGGTAACTTCAACGGTTTCCAGGGTGATGACTTCACGGTCCATAACGGCAGTTCAGGCTCTGTTGCCCTCCCTGTCTCTGAGTTTGGGGACTACTGGAAGGTTGATGATGGCATTCCCTGTACTGGAGGATGTGGAAACTCCTGTCCAGTGTGTCAAGATGACTCGACAGCCCGTGCCATGTGTGAGCTACTCAGAGCTAGCAATGGACCACTGAGCTTCTGCCATTCCCATGTGGATCCCCAGCAATTCTTCAACGACTGTGTGTTTGACGTGTGCTTGTCTGGGGACAGAAACGAGGTCCTCTGCCGTGCAATGGAAGCATATGTCAGCGCATGCCAAGCGGAAAATGTCATCGTTTACCCCTGGAGACAAAACTCCACCTGCCGTAAGATAGGACCCAACTTACACTGATTACTTTTGTGGTTTGATTCTTCTGGTTGATTGAAATGTCTGAAAAGTAATAAAACCATACCCATGTCAACAGAAATGGAGTGTCCAGAAAACAGCCACTACGATCTGTGTGGTACAGAGTGTGGGCACACCTGTGCCAAGAGCATTGATGCCAGCTGTGACAGGACGTGTGCTGAGGGCTGTTTCTGCGATGATGGATTTGTGAGGAGCGGGGGGCGCTGTGTGCCTGTGGAGCAGTGTGGCTGTCTTCGTGACGGCTTCTACTATGATGTAAGCAGTACCTGACCAAGAGGATGGCATGTGTCTCACACACAGTGATTTTATTAACTCATGACTATTAGCAAGTAAATTAAATCTCAGTGTTATTTGTGTTTCTTAGATCGGAGAGCAGTTCTGGACACAAGGCTGCTCGCAGCGTTGTGAGTGTTTTGCCCCCAATGACCTTCGCTGTATCCAGTCCTCTTGCCCTCCAAGTCAGGAATGCTCAGTCAAAGATGGCCGCCGGGGTTGCTATGGTCAAATGTCAACCTGCACGGTCTGGGGAGACCCTCACTACTTCACCTTTGATGGAGCTGTGGCTCACTTTCAGGTAGAACAAACAGTACAGAAATCTAAAAAGGAAACCAAAAGCGTGATCTTAAATCCTGAAAGAGATGTTTTCACCAATTTAACACAAGTTTTAAACATGTTCTAATATCCAATTCCAGGGCACCTGCGCTTATGAGATTGCCCACACCTGTGGCAACATGAGTGATAATGCCCTGGCCTTCCGTGTAGTAGCCGCTAACAGGCACCGTGGCAACTTAGTTGTGTCGTTTGTGTCCACTGTGGATGTGTGGCTCTCTCAGGGAGGAGTTCAAAGCCACATCAGCATTGGACAGAACAGGAGAGTCAAGGTACCTCTTACACTGCGGAACTTCTCTGATTGTGAGCAAAATGGTCTTGCCAGTGAGGACATGTTTTTGAAGAGCATTATGCAACCATGTCTGTCCTACCTCACTGTAACTATCTTCTGTTTTTTTCTAGGTTGATGGTCAAGATAACAATGCAAACAGCATTCAGGTTGGCTCCCTGGCGCAGTTGACTCGTGAGTCAGGATTTGTGGTTGTGAATGCCTCAGGAGAGCTGGTGGTCCAGTTTGATGGTCGTAGTAGACTGCTAGTCAGACTGAGTCCAGATTATCACCAATCTGTATGTGGAATGTGTGGCAATCACAATGGCAACCCAGCAGATGACAAAGTTCTGCCCAATGGCACTTTGGCCCAGACTGACAATGAATTCGGTCAAAGTTGGAAATCAGATGCAAGCAGTCCTGGGTGAGTTAGCATTATTGGAAAAGTTATACATTTGTTTAGAATTCCAAACTACTATAGGATTAAATGGCTGACAATGCCTAGATAACCTTCATGCTCAAACATGTGAAATACGTCAACTGTTTGGCCCACTGGACTAAAAATATGACCTACAGCCCCTTTATGTTGAAGGCAATGCTGCCAGGTACACCTTTAAAATGCACATACACAACAAATTCTGATACATACAGTATGTCTCCCTCCTGATCTTCCCCAGATGTGGAGCCAGTGACCAAATTGGAGACAACACATGTGTATCTGAAGCAGAATACACAGATCTGTGCAGCATCATCACCAACAGCAGTGGCCCATTTCAGCAGTGCCACCTACATGTTGACCCACAGGCCTACTTCACTTCCTGTGTGTACGATCTCTGTGCCTACACACCAGCCAATGACATGCTGTGCTCAGCAGTGGAGGCCTATGAGACAGCTTGCAATGTGCTGGGGCTCCACACACCAGAATGGCGTTCTGCACTGCATTGTCGTGAGTACATCAGGTTCACATTACTTTCACTCCCTAGCCTGGCTAGCGCCTACCACTTCTCAAATGAGACGTGGTCTGGCAATCAGACGTTCATTTTCTCGTATTTGAAAAAATGCCCAAATCCGTTCATTGGGCGCCATGGATGTCTATCAAATGCGCATAGCTCATCCAACACGGTCTCACACCCAACTCATCGAACGAGGATGCATGCCAAGCCCCCTGGCGTCAATATCAGAAGCCGAAGGTGCCCCCGCGCGTTCATATGCAACCCGAAAGGCTGCCATTGACATCAGTGTAAATCCTTTGGCGTCGAATGTAGACGCAAGAAGGCAACGGAAACTTCTTGGATGTTCTGTGATTGGTTACCAACATCAAGCGAAAATTTGGGTGTTAGTATCCAGACTGCCTTAGCAGTGTGAATGAAATCACCGCGCAAGGCAGGATGGGAACACCCAGGCTATTCACTACATGCCTCACTGAGTCTAAAATATGAACTCTTAAGTATTATGTAACTTAATTTCAGCTATGCACAGAGACTACACTGATCTACAGCATCCAGTACAAATCATTTATTTGCTTTACTAGCAATGAGTATATCATACTGTATGTATGTCATTTTCTTAAGCACTGCTATTATACAATCCAATATGACACATATGATAACTGTAGGATATGCCATTTGGGGAAAAATAGAGAACCATCTATGATTGTCTAGGAACATGGCTGTCTGCCTTCAGAGACACAATACCAGCTTATGGTAACTACTACAGTGGGTAGACAAACACTGCTTATCACAGTCGACACCTCATACTTTGGAAAAGGGGAAAGGGCCATTGTATAGCTTATTATATAATTCATGATCCAAACCCACCTGGATCTGCCTATGAGAATGTGTAATAATTCAGCAATTAAGCTACATATGGAATCGTCATATGTTCTTGAACAGCTGCAGTTGACCCTTGTGAAGAGCTGGACTGCACTGAGGATGAGTGGTGTGGCCAGAAGGATGGAGTCTATGGCTGCAATGAGAATCATGATTCACGGGACTGTCAATACAATGGTATGTTTTTCCTCTACTGTTGCATGTCTTATTATCTGTAAATACACCATTGAAACTTGTCAAATTAAACCTTCACCACCATTTTTTTAAGTGAAACAAGTAGTAAATTGGAAAAAGAGTCAGATAATAAATTAAAACCTAGGATATTAGACACATGCAGTACAATATGAAAACATGATTAGTGTGGGAGTATACTAAAATGGCAACAAATACAGTGTGAACGTTTGGTGGGGGACACTAACTGTTAGCACATCTGGAACTCCTACAGGCTCACCTGTGCAGATAGGGGACTCTTTCTGGAGTGATGGCACCTGTCAGCAGAGATGCACCTGCGTCAGTGGAGGCCTCCTCCAGTGCCAGAAGCAGCCCTGCAGCTTCTCCCAGGCGTGTCGTCCAGCATCCTCCCAGTACTCCTGCCAGAATAATATTCAGCGCGGCACCTGCACCATCTCTGGAGACCCCCACTACAACACCTTTGACAGGAAACTCTTTCACTTCCAGGGAACCTGCACATACGTCCTCTCAGAGGTATTATACCTCTACTGCCTTTAAAGATATGAGTTCATTAAGTTTCTTTATTAATATGTTTGTATTTGTTTAGAGCTCAAGGCTTAATGTTCTTGAATGTCCACTAGGCTTGTGGCAATGGACTGCCGTACTACCGGATTGAAGGGAAGAATGAAAATCGGGCAAGCACACGTGTGTCTTGGACTCATCTTGTAAGAGTGTGGGTTTATGATGAGGAAATTGAACTTGTCAAAGACCATCCTTACCAAGCAAAGGTAAGTACCACAATAATACAAAGTAAATGTTCTCAGGCATCATATTTCACAACTTTCAAACAAAGTCCAAACTGTTCTTCTCCAATTGGCCAAGTGTTAATGGTAACAATCTCCTTCAGGTGAATGGAAGCTTTGTGTCGACCCCTTTTACCCTCCGACATGGGTCCATCCGAGTCTACCAATCAGGTTTCACTGTGGCTGTGAGTACAGACTTTGGCCTGCTGGTCACCTACGATGCCAATCACTATGTCAGAATCTCAGTACCCTATGAGTACCAGAACGCAACCTGCGGCCTGTGTGGCAACTTCAACCACCACCCTCAAGATGACTTCAGAACCCGCGCTGGGCAGCTTGTGAGCTCAGACGTGGAGTTTGCTAACAGCTGGAAGGTGGAAGGGGACACTGACCCTAGCTGCCAGGACGTGCGATGTGCAGGACTTGCTTGTGCTGCCTGTACCGATAGTCAAAGGACTCTTTATGGAAACACAGCCCACTGTGGTATCTTAAGCAACAGTGTCGGCCCGTTTGCCTCCTGCCACTCAAGGGTGTCTCCACAGAACTTTGTAGAAAACTGTGTGTATGATCTGTGTGTGGGTGATGGCTACCAGCCCATTCTCTGCCAAGCACTCAATGTGTACGCTGCCCAGTGCCAACAAGAGGGCATCCAGTTGGGCCGGTGGAGAAGCCCTGGATTCTGTGGTGGGTACTGACTCTCTGTAAAAGTACTGTATCCGGTAAACATTTTTGACAATGTTCAATTTACTACTACTAATTTTATTTTATTTTTTGCTTCCACAGAGATCCCTTGTCCCACCAACAGTCACTTTGAGTCTCAAGGAACTGGGTGCCCTGCAACCTGCAGCAACCCCAACGCCACCCAGAATTGCCCTCTGCCCAACCAGGAGAGCTGCATCTGCAATGCTAGCTATGTCCTAAGCGGTGGGGAATGTGTTCGGCAGAATGACTGTGGCTGCACCTTCGAGGGGCGTTACTACACAGCTGGGGAGACAGTGGTTCTAGACCAGGACTGTGGGAGGCGTTGCCACTGTACTCAAGGGTCAATGACCTGCCAGGCACACAGCTGCAATGAGCTTGAGGTGTGTGGGGTCCATGGTGGTGTGCTGGGCTGCAGACCTGTCAGCTACTCCACCTGCTGGGTGGAGGGCTTTGGGTCCTACCGCACTTTTGATGGACAGACCTTCAAATACCCAGGTGCCTGTAGTCTGACACTGGCTAGAGTCAGGGGACAATCACAATTACCTCACTTTCAAGTAACTGTTGAGAAAGTTCCCTCAGGCCCAAGAGATTTTGTCAGACATCTGCAGTTTGAAGCAGGAGGAACACAAGTCTCGGTGGAGATGGGAGAGGGGGGCACAACTAAGGTACAGGATCTATGTTTACACCCTTAAAGAAATAGAGATAAAAATGTGTTTGTCTGATACAAAAACGTTTTACACTTCCAATACCATGATACACATCTGCAAGTATAAACCTAATGTTCTCCCATCAGGTGAATGGGCAAACAGTGGGCCTTCCGTTCAGCGTCGGCCCCGGTCATATTCGCATCTACCACAGCAGTGTAAAGGGTGTTGTCATAGAGACCAACTTCGGAGTGTTGGTAAGAGCTGACTGGCCACACGTCATCCGCATCACCGCTCCAGGCAACTACAACGGCACTCTAGGAGGCCTGTGTGGAAATCTGAATGGAGACCCTCATGACGACTTCTTCTCCCCTGCTGGAATTCCCCTCAACGACTCTCAGCAGTTTGGGGACAGCTGGAGAGATGGCTCCCTGTCAGCGCACTGTGTAGAACCTCAGGTCTGGGAACCCGGACACTACCAGAACACCAGCCAGTTTAGGGACCTCTGCGGCATCATGGGATGGGCACATGGGCCTTTTAGCCAATGCCAAGCAAGTCTTGACCCCTGGAGCCGAATTGAAGACTGTGTCCAGACTCTATTGAGGACGCAAGGTGCTCGAGAGGGACTGTGCGAGGCACTGCGTGGATACGCACTGCTTTGCCAACAGAGTGGAATCACAGTTGGGGAATGGAGGAACATCACTAACTGTGGTGAGTGTGATAACATTCTAATAAATTGATGAGAAAAGAAACTGTTTGATATGGAACTGACCAGTCATTCCTTTTTATAGCGGCAACCTGCCCAACTAACAGCCATTATGAGCTATGTGGTACGTCCTGCCCTGCTTCCTGCCCAAGCCTGTCTTTCCCCTTCCTGTGCACCCAGCAGTGCCAGGAGGGGTGCCAGTGTAATGACGGGTTCCTCCTGAGTGGGGATCGCTGTGTGCCACCCACGGGTTGTGGCTGCCACCACGGCGGGCGTTACAGACAGAGTGGAGAGCGCTACTGGTACGGGGAGGAGTGCCAGTTCCAGTGCCAATGTAATGGCATTACTGGGCAGTCACATTGCACCGCCTCTTCTTGTGGTGCTCAGGAGTCTTGTCGAGTCGTGGATGGACGGTATGGCTGCCATCCCAAACCTGAGGCCACCTGCTCGGCCTCTGGAGACCCACACTACACCTCCTTCGACAGACGCACCTTTGACTTCCAGGGCACTTGTCGTTACGTCCTTGCATCAGTTTGCAATGGAACACAAGATCTACCTCACTTTCAGGTAGAGGCCAGGAACGAGGCATGGAATGGTCTGCAGGTCTCCATCACTGTGGCTGTCTACGTCAATGTGTCTGGACATCTTGTGTACATCTCAAAATACAACCAGGGGACTGTGCAGGTGAGGGTCAAGTTATTTTTTGTCAGATTATTTTAAGGTCATCTTTAGTTGCAGGGTAGTGTTCTCCTGTCATCAGTGTAAAATTGGTTTCTGAATCTGTCATTTGGGTGACAATGCATTTGGCTTGAAGTTTACATAATGTGCTTGAAGTTTGCTGAACACATTTGTTTGGTAAAAGATGGGGATAAGTAAGCCCCGTGCATCAATAGATTATTTTCTTCCTTTTCGATCTATCACCTCTGTTTTTTTTGTATAAACCCTTTTCAAGTATAATTGTAAAACAGGTTAAAATCCTATCTCACAAATGATAACTCTGATTTCAGGTGAATGGGGAGACAAGAAACTTGCCGATTGTTCTTGATCAGGGAAGAGTGTCAGTGTATGCCAATGGGCTCCACACATTTGTGAAAACAGACTTTGGTCTAACTGTCAGTTATGACGGCCGGTGGGTGTTGGACATCACAGTACCATCCAACTACAGTGGAGCTACATGCGGTTTGTGTGGTAACTTCAACGGCTTCCAGGGTGATGACTTCACGGTCCATGACGGCAGTTCAGGCTCTGTTGCCCTCCCTGTCTCTGAGTTTGGGGACTACTGGAAGGTTGATGACGGCATTCCCTGTACTGGAGGATGTGGAAACTCCTGCCCAGTGTGCCAAGATGACTCGACAGCCCGTGCCATGTGTGAGCTACTCAGAGCTAGCAATGGACCACTGAGCTTCTGCCATTCCCATGTGGATCCCCAGCAATTCTTCAACGACTGTGTGTTTGACGTGTGCTTGTCTGGGGACAGAAGTGAAGTCCTCTGCCGTGCAATGGAAGCATATGTCAGCGCATGCCAAGCCGAAAATGTCATCGTTTACCCCTGGAGACAAAACTCCACCTGCCGTAAGTCTCTAGGACCCGACTTACACTGATTACATTTGTGGTTTGATTCTTCTGGTTGATTGAAATGTCTGAAAGGTAATAAAACCATACCCGTGTCAACAGAAATGGAGTGTCCAGAAAACAGCCACTACGATCTGTGTGGTACAGAGTGTGGGCACACCTGTGCCAAGAGCATTGATGCCAGCTGTGACAGGACGTGTGCTGAGGGCTGTTTCTGCGATGATGGATTTGTGAGGAGCGGGGGGCGCTGTGTGCCTGTGGAGCAGTGTGGCTGTCTTCGTGACGGCTTCTACTATGATGTAAGCAGAACCTGACCAAGAGGATGGCATGTGTCTCACACACAGTGATTTTATTAACTCATGACTATTAGCAAGTAAATTAAATCTCAGTGTTATTTGTGTTTCTTAGATCGGAGAGCAGTTCTGGACACAAGGCTGCTCGCAGCGCTGTGAGTGTTTTGCCCCCAATGACCTTCGCTGTATCCAGTCCTCTTGCCCTCCAAGTCAGGAATGCTCAGTCAAAGATGGCCACCGGGGTTGCTATGGTCAAATGTCAACCTGCACGGTCTGGGGAGACCCTCACTACTTCACCTTTGATGGAGCTGTGGCTCACTTTCAGGTAGAACAAACAGTACAGAAATCTAAAAAGGAAACCAAAAGCGTGATCTTAAATCCTGAAAGAGATGTTTTCACCAACTTAACACAAGTTTTAAACATGTTCTAATATCCAATTCCAGGGCACCTGCGCTTATGAGATTGCCCACACCTGTGGCAACATGAGTGATAATGCCCTGGCCTTCCGTGTAGTAGCCGCTAACAGGCACCGTGGCAACTTAGTTGTGTCGTTTGTGTCCACTGTGGATGTGTGGCTCTCTCAGGGAGGAGTTCAAAGCCACATCAGCATTGGACAGAACAGGAGAGTCAAGGTACCTCTTACACTGCGGAACTTCTCTGATTGTGAGCAAAATGGTCTTGCCAGTGAGGACATGTTTTTGAGGTTCAGTATGCAACCGTGTCTGTCCCACCTCAACTGTAACTGTCTTCTGTTTTTTTCTAGGTTGATGGTCAAGATAACAATGCAAACAGCATTCAGGTTGGCTCCCTGGCGCAGTTGACTCGTGAGTCAGGATTTGTGGTTGTGAATGCCTCAGGAGAGCTGGTGGTCCAGTTTGATGGTCGTAGTAGACTGCTAGTCAAACTGAGTCCAGATTATCACCAATCTGTGTGTGGAATGTGTGGCAATCACAATGGCAACCCAGCAGATGACAAAGTTCTGCCCAATGGCACTCTGGCCCAGACTGACAACGAATTCGGTCAAAGTTGGAAATCAGATGCAAGCAGTCCTGGGTGAGTTAGCATTATTGGATATAAGTTATATTATAGTTATATAAGGTATACATTTGTTTAGAATTCCAAACTACTGTATAGGATTAAATGGCTGATAATGCCTAGATAACCTTCATGCTCAAACATGTGAAATGTGTCAACTGTTTGGCCCACTGGACTAAAAATATGACCTACCTCCCCTTTATGTTGAAGGCAATGCTGCCAGGTACACTTTTAAAATGCACATACACAACAAATTCTGATACATACAGTATGTCTCTCTCCTGATCTTCCCCAGATGTGGAGCCAGTGACCAAATTGGAGACAACACATGTGTATCTGAAGCAGAATACACAGATCTGTGCAGCATCATCACCAACAGCAGTGGCCCATTTCAGCAGTGCCACCTACATGTTGACCCACAGGCCTACTTCACTTCCTGTGTGTACGATCTCTGTGCCTACACACCAGCCAATAGCATGCTGTGCTCAGCAGTGGAGGCCTATGAGACAGCTTGCAATGTGCTGGGGCTCCACACACCAGAATGGCGTTCTGCACTGCATTGCTGTGAGTACATCAGGTTCACATTGCTTTCACTGTCTGCCTCACTGAGTCTAAAATATGAACTCTTAAGTGTTATGTAACTACATTTCAGTACAGAGACTACACTGATCTACAGAATTTTATTGAAAATCATTTATTTGCTTTCCCAGCTATGAATACAAAATATACTGTTTGTATACGGTTTTGAACACATATACCGTTTTTCATAAGCACTGCCATTATACAAACCAATATGACAGATACGATAACTGTAGGATATGCTATTTCGGGAAAAATTAAGAGAGAATCTATGCTTGTGTAGGAACATGGCTGTCTGCCTTCAGAGATACAATACCAGCCTTTGTCACAACCACAGTGGGTAGACAGACACTGCTTATCACAGTCGACACTTCATACTTTGGAAAAGTGAAAAGGGCCATTGATATAACATGATCCAAACCCACCTGGATCTGCCTATGCAAATGTGTAATAATTCAGCAATTAAGCTACATATGGAGTCGTCATATGTTCTTGAACAGCTGCAGTTGACCCTTGTGAAGAGCTGGACTGCACTGAGGATGAGTGGTGTGGCCAGAAGGATGGAGTCTACGGCTGCTTCTGCAATGAGGATCACCCGAGACCTCATCCTGAGTGCTATGGTAAGGGTTCATAAGCTCTATTAATGCTGTTGATGTTGACATGGCATGTTGAACAGAAGTGTTTTAAATGTCATTACCGGTATATATCTCTTAATATGTACTGTGTATTATACCTCTTTATTTCCCCTCTGTTCTTGACCTTTTAATCTCTTCCCCCTTCTATCTCCATCTCTCTCTCCATCTCTCTCTCCTTCCCTCTTTCTCAGACTCTGTGGAGTTCTGTTCCAACGGCACCGGCACCATGTCTTTGTCTCGCTGCCAGCTGTTTGAGGCAGGCTTCTTGGCTGACTCTCTCCACCTCAATGACCCCAGCTGCAACGGCACACTCCAAGATGGCAGAGTGGAGTTCCTCTTCGACAGTGACAACCACACTTGTGGAACTTCGCTAAGGGTACAAGAGCTTTGCCTTTTCATTGGCCTAGTGTTTTTCCTCAATTTGAAAGCAACACGTATAACTTTTTATTCAACTGCATGCAAATAATGACTGCTCTTGGTTAATACAGTACACAATTACATGAGGAGTTCTTCTTTGGTGGAGTAATTATCTTTAGGTATTGTTCTGTGAGCAAAGCCAAAAGACCTTATACATCTCTGGAAGTCTTCCAAATGAACAGTCTAAATATCTTTACTGAGAACTCACCCCAGAACATAGATGAAAATGTTAGAACATAATTGTTGTCATGGACATTTACCCCTGTGTGTGCTGTGTGTTGGCCAACAGAGTAACAGCACCCATTTAATCTATGAGAACTCCATCCATGGGGAGGCCAACTCAGCCAGCGGTCCCATCAGCAGAGAGAGACAGATGAACCTGCTCTTCTGCTGTGTCTACCCCCTCACGCAGACCCTCTCCATGAATATAGAAATCAACTCACTGGAGAGGTTTGTTCTTCCCTCTATCACTCCATGTTCATGTTACTTTATTGGGGGCCAAGCAGCGAAGCCATTTTGGATTTTATGAAAAACACTTCAAAAGTTATTTTGTTCACAAATTTTGACCGATCAACACCAAACTTGACACAGAGCATCCTCAGACCATGCCCTATCCAGCTCGTGCTTTGTTTCTTCGGAACTTTTACCGTTGGCCCATAACAGCCAATCAAAATTCGCGGCGAAGCCGCCAAACAGGAAGTGGGCTCATATTTCAGCAACCCTTGCACGCATCAAAACCAAACTTAGTACATGGACTTGAAACCCCATCAGGAGGAGGCTCAATAAATGTGGTGACCTTTGACCTCTAGAGGGTGCCATAATTAGCAAAAAGGTATTTTGGCCTGTAGCTGTTGATGTGTTTGGTATTAAAACTTGCTACTGGTGTCTGGTTATACTGTGGGAGGTCCTTAGGCTGACCCAGCTCAATTTGTGACATCAACCTATTTGATTCGGCCGCCATATTGGATTTAATCAAAACCCCTTAAACATTTCCGCAGGTCACAAAATGTATCCGATCTGCACGAAACTTCACACAGATGATCTTCAGCCCGAGTGTAACATAGGCCTTGCTTTTCGGAACGACATCTTAAACTGTTCGCCCGCAACAGCCAATCGAAATTGGCCGCGAAGCCGCCGAATAGGAAGTGAGCTCGCATCTCGGCCAATCTTGGGTTGTTTGACGTCAAAATTATTGTGACTGCTTAAAACTACATACCTGACGTAACAGTATTGAGTTACCATGGCAACTCTGGCCTTTTTGACCTGCCTGCTTGGCCCCCACATTGCTGCTTGCAGCTATATTTTTAGTTTGCAATGCCTTGCTGCAGAGACCAAACACAATCGTAAGACTTCATATGAACTGAATTCTACTATTCATCAGTCATCCATATGTGTTTTGTTCTTCAGCCAAATTACTAAGAAGCTACCAGTGGGGGAAGGAACCTACCGTGTCCATCTGATTCCCTATGAAGATGCAGGATTCTCCCATGCGTTCTCTGGGAGGGTGAGTGTGAAGTTGAATCAGACGATCTACGTGGCTGTACAGGTGGAAGGATTGGACAGCCGCCAGATCGCCACGGTGATTGACTCCTGCTGGGCCACTCCTGTCAATCAGCCAAACTACCCCCTCCGATGGGACCTCATCAGAAATGAGTAAGTGACGCAGACCTACAACCTATGAATACGGTCTGCAGTTTACTCTCAGATGTTCTGAAACAGGGCTCCACACGTCTAGACATACAACACACCTACTACTAGACTATCACCTACTGTTTACCCTACTACCGGGCTATCACCTGTTCTTTACTGTCACCATGCTGTTTACCCATCTACTAGACTATCACACTATCAGCTGTTCCTTACGATATGCTGTCTGCACGTTAACAATCATCGGCAATCATGTGACTTTTACATACTTAGTCGACATTTGTCAAAATTTTGCGCTGGCGGACCAGAGAAGTTGGGATGTTGCTCTCTGATGTTTGTTATCGCCTCACTCTGTAGAAATGAAAGGGAACTAAGAAGGTAGTCAGTCAGTTGGGTTAGCTGTGTGTTCGTTTGTGGTTGTTTTGCGACATGTGGGTCATTTCAGGATCTTCACTGGGGTAGGAACCTGATATTGGATATTTGGGTATTTAAGAACAATCGAAACAGCCACACAAAAACAGTTGAGCAATTGAACAATTTAACAATACTCAGAATTGAGCATTAAGACTTGCGGTGTGAACCTAGTCTAAATGACTGACAATAGCCTCCCTACTTTCCAACTTCAAATAAGAATGTCTTCCTCTCCCCCTTTCAACCCAAAACATTGTCATAACTTGGTTGTGTTTCTGTCTAGGTGTGCTAATCCCGATGACAACACAGTGGAGCTGCTGCAAAACGGAGTCAGCACATCAGGCCGATTCTCCTTCAGGATGTTCACCTTCACCGGCAACTCCTCCAAGATTTACCTGCACTGCAGCATCCACCTGTGCTTGATGGCAAACAACGACTGCACAGCTGTGAGTTCAACACATGTAAACAACAGCAGGGGAGGTTGGGATGGTAGTACCATAGTGGCTAACTGTGCGTTCACACCGCCCCCGACTTGAGCTTCCAAAGATAAAGGAAGTCATTCATTTTCAATGGAAGCCGGCTTCTCTCAGCTGCAAGAAGCGGCAAATCCGTGTTTTGGGCGTCTTGAGCGACTTGAGCGTCAAGCAGAAAGTTGAAATTGGGTCGCGGTTCAGCGGCAAACGACCAGCAACGGACATGATCGATCCAAATCCGACCCGACCCGCGAAAAGGAAAAAAACGCACCTAACGTCTTTCGTAGCCTAATTAGCCTAATTCTCCCACATGAGGACAACAGCGGGTTACAATGATCGGTCATTTTGACAATCTGCGCTCTTCCACACCATTCATAATCTGCAGCCTAGACATAGCCAGTGTTAAATCTCATCTTCATCATAACAAGTGTCCATTCATATTTCCCCATGCAACTTCATAGGCTAGCCTACTTTTGCATGAAACACTGCCAAGCATTTAACAAGCACAGATGTTTATTCGTGTATATGACAGAAGCAAGGTGTTCTCGCATTGTGCACAACCATATCCCAGATCATTAGGCTCCATGTCCATAAAGTAGCGAATGCGCGATTGACTTTTTTCAGTCAGTCACGCATGGCGCAATTGGGTGCTGAATTTAGGAGAAATTATGTTTTGCGCTCGACCACACCTCCTGTGTATTGCAGGTGCATCGCCACCTAATATGTCGGAAGTTAACAAGTGAGAAATGTGCATTTTTACTTTTTTGACCCGACCCACCCGCAATATTTAGAAAAAACTACTAGGCCTACCCAAATCCGCCCGACCCGCGGGTAAACCCGCGTATATCCGCGGGTAATAGGCTGAACCGCACATCACTAGTACGTACAGTAAGGAGCTGGGTGAGCAAGCAGTTGCCAGAAAAGCAGATTGCCTGACTGCCATTGCTGTGCCCCTGAGCAGAGCTCTTAGCCCCTAGATGATCTGGGGAAATTGGTCGCTGTTGACGTATGTGAGGGTGTTTTTTGTTTATAAAAGCATCATCAAGTTTTTTAGCTTAATTTGCCTTAACTGGTCAGCTTCGGAGTCACTGGAATGGTTATTTGACTTATTTTGGGTTGAATGATGGCTGTCCCGCTTACCCCTAGCTTACCCCCTGTGAGCAGGAAAACCACACTTGCAAGTTTGTGCCACCGGGCCCTAAAAAACAGAAAGTCTCCAGCCTCACGATCATGCTCCCGAAAAGTCAGACTGACCAATTGAGGAGGTGTTGTAAAATATGTACGCTTAAGGGGAAGCTCTGCAGAAAAACCTGCAAGCGTAAAACGAGCCAAAATGCTAAGTGAAAGCGAAAACAGCGAAGAAATCACCAAACCTGCTCTTTAAGTATTATGTTTACTAGCAGAGTAATGTCAGGGTTTGGCTGAGGTTGTAACCTAATCATGTTCATCACAGATGTTTTAATGGAATAGGCTGCAGCTTTGATTGTCAGATAGTTCATATATTAAATTGCTTTAGACATCTATTCTGAACTGGTCCATCAATGCTTCCTCTTTCTCTTCCTGTTTACAGCACTGTGACCAAGGTTACCATCAGAGGCATCACCGTTCTGTTGATTTCCATGACAGCACCTCCATCTCACTGGGGCCCCTGGTTTTGGCCAATGAGAATGAAGGTAAACAAGGCCAGGATAATTCAACACTGACATTAATCCCACATTTACTGTAATTATTTGTGGTCTGAAATGGTTCCCTTTTGTTCAAAATGTAATTCATCAATGCATGACAACATCCATAACTTCATGTTTAACGTCTGAGAAAACAGCATCTTTACAATCACTGTGACACTGTTTTTTCTGGTGTTGTTTTCCTGAACCGATTGTCTTTGTTATTGATACACCTTTCACTTCACACTGCTGACTTAACTGGAATGTCAGAAAACTAGCCTCCTGTTAGCATCATTTGACATTCTGCTATCTATCATCTCATTTGTATTTTCTTTTTTTTTTCCAGAGAGTATTGACATGTATGCTCGGCAGCCTGTGAGGGTGTCTAAGGCCTCGGGTCTGACGGCATCTCTGATGGTCCTGCTCCTGTCTGTTCTCCCTTTCAGCGCTCTGCTCTAACACACAACAGCACATCTACACAACAGCTACACAACTTAACACAACACACAACACAGCTACATTACAGCTACACAACAGCTACACAATGCAACACCGCAACACAACAGCTACATAATGCAACACAGCAACACAACAGCTACATAATGCAACACAGCAACACAACAGCTACATAATGCAACACAGCAACACAACAGCTACACAACGCAACACAACACACAGCACAGTTACCCAACCACCTGGCTCAGACACACACACACACACACACACATTCCAAAATTAAAGGATGAGTGATTTACACATCACTGATTTACGTCATGGCCCTTTGTGTGTATGGAAAATATATTGTTTCATCCAACAGTGATCTTCGGGGGACAAGTATTCACAATTGTATTCAGTGTCTTTTTAAAAAGGACTGTTGTGACTCTCAGTGAGCAGTAACCACAGTAATGGGAATAGGTGAAGATCAGACATGCTGGAATGATGGACAGAAAAGTCTGGTCATCTAACTGAACTATACAACTGAACTGTACACATTGTGATTTAAAATTGCTAAGGGGTTTTCCAAGGAGTTAAGCTGTGATCTTAGTCATTATATGGGCCATCATTGTATGCAATATCTGATGTATTTCAGGACAGTCTAGGCTGCCCACAACTGACATGTATGTGTACTATTTATATGATATAATAAATCATATTGGCCTATAAATAAAAGAAAAACATATTTTGTCTTTTAAAATCTATGTTTCTGAATATTCATTTTGCTCGTACTGTATGTAAGTGTCTCACCAGGTACAGTAACCAAACAGACTTCATTTAAAATGAAATAACTTGAGGGGAATGAGAGGTATTGTAGCAAACTCCAGCCAGACAATGGCATAGTGGGGGTGATGGGTCAAATGGACTAACTTAGTCCGACTAAGGCTTTATTGTGTAGGGTACCATGTTGATCCCAAGACCACCATCGTTTTGGAAATCAAAATAACATGCAATGATGATGTCCAAAAACAATTAGACCAGACCTCTGGTCAAAAGACCACAGGTCAATTGAAATGACCACAAATTCGTCCAATTGTGTAAATATCAAGCAATGCAAAGTTTCAGCCTTTAAACAAATAAAAGCAATCAACTGAATAGTCGTGCTTGATTTCACAAAATGTAGCCTACAGTACCTTAAAACATCACAATTTAAGTGTATTTATTGCTACATTGGCGGTATTGTATACATTGTTACATTTGTCTATTTTGTTAATATACTGTAGGTCATTATGCGCACCTACCCTCAGAATATATTCTTCACTCTGCATGCTGAAAGTCTTAGGCACGCACAGTCTACTGATGTCATTTGGTTATCACCTCTGACTAAAAGGCTACTTCCTGAAGCCAACTAACTCACATCTCTGTTCATAAACAATCTTTGAAAAACCTCACGATTACGTAGAATGAGCACTGTAGGACTGTTGTGTTATAACGTTATTGATTAGCAATTGCCAAATGGTGACATGATCATGTCGTCTAACCTACTTTCGCCCACACGCTTACGCTACATATTTCCCCCGGCGCAAATTCAGAGCAGTAGCCTGCTTTAGTCAATAATCCCCCACATTCAGCAATGCGTTGTTTTTATTGCTTTGCACTGATTAAACACTACAGCCCTCCAGCTGGCGACGTGGGGATTTGAGCGCGGAGTCCTCAGGGTTAAGAGTCTACCTTCCATGCCCCCGTCATACAGATGTTGGTGAGGGAGGGGACAAGCACCATGGACAGATCATAAGCCAGCAGCCAACCACTGTCAGCATACTCCACCTCCAACGAGTAAGCGGCAGCAGCAAGGACCAATAACATGCCTTCATCATCCCCCGTTCTGTGTCATCCCGAAAATCTGCGGATGTCTGCGTCAAAAGCGTGGAGATTTTAGGATGCTGTTTTGCGCAAAGGTCTATTTTGAGACTCGTTGTGATTTGTACTTCCTTATATCATTATAGTTTTCAAATGTGACTTTTTTTGTTATTATTATACGGCTTATGTGATGGGTTCTCCATCCATTTTACGGTGTATTTGATCGAGAGGACCAAACACGAAAATATACGTTGAATCGGTTCGTCCGGAATGAATGAACAGACTATCGCATTTGTTGAGGAACTGTGTTGAATACGTTGCAAGTAGTATAGGCTCGTTTGTATTTTAGTCAAACACGATGATCAGAAGGCTAAATTTATCCTGATAAAATGTAGGATACTTTTCTACCGGTTGGCTTTGTACCTTAAAATGCCGAATATAACGGAGATAGTCAATACAGCCCTTGATATTATTACGTAGGTAGGATATGCCAGCATTATTATGTTAGTGGGAGCTCCAGGACCTTGGACAGCGGAAAACATTCTGGCCATCCTGATATTACATTATACCTTGACGTAAATAAGCATAGGAAGGACGGGGGGATTCATCACAAGACACATCGTGATGGATATCATGCACTGATTCAATTCAATGGAAGGTAAGTATTTATGTAGCAGTTGCATGGCTGCTAACACGAATTACATCAGCTGTGTTCACTGTTACTGTGCTATGTGAATATGGATTCATGCATTAGATTAGACTT
Source organism: Sardina pilchardus (assembly GCF_963854185.1). Classification (NCBI taxonomy): domain Eukaryota; kingdom Metazoa; phylum Chordata; class Actinopteri; order Clupeiformes; family Clupeidae; genus Sardina; species Sardina pilchardus. The sequence continues at coordinate 20,199,307 of NC_084996.1, read as the reverse complement.
GGAATTTATGCTGATTTCATATTAACTTGGATCATCTTGCTATTTTAATAACAGTGTTATCCCAATGTTTGAAGCTGTGAATGCGATTTTGACATATTTCACTTTATTGCTCAGCACCTGATCGTTACATTGATCAGATACCATTTGTGTTTTTGATTAGCAATTGTTTAAATCCTATGTTAGAATATTATTTTATTGAGAAACAAAGAGTTATTGCTGCAGCTGATGATTTTTATTATTATTATTATTCATAATGTGACGCGGGAGAGAGAAGGTGTTTACATAGAGAGCTTCCATTTTGAAGCTAAGATGGATGCCAGCGCACATTTCGTTGTGTTCCTACTGATTTGGTTTGCCCAATAACACAAACTAGCGTATACAATTTGTTACAACAAATATTTGATTTCAGAAGAGACCCATCTAGTAGGCTATGACGCTTCGAATTTGTGTACCATAGGCTATATCATATATAAGATGATCAAGCATTGCACTGTTGTGGCATTCCATCACACCACGTTATAGCTTTGTGCTTTGGCTATTGAGGTAGCTGATTAATAGCAGGGAACAGTGACAGGACACGGATGCAAATCAGTATCATTTTAGATAAAACGATTATTTAAAACCCTGACATGTATTTGTGCATACCGTAACATCTTGGAAACATAATATATTGGCAAATAATTTCTGTAGTGTTACAGGACATCAAAGAATTGGTGTAACTAGTGATTCACAGTAGCCTATCTCTTTGTGTTTTAAATACATGAATCTAGTAATAATCATGTGTTTTCGTTGACATTTTGCCCCATAAATTGTTCTGCTTAACATTTAGCAGTGTAAAAACGTTTTCTTTATGAAGTGGAAGCCTTAGTGTATAACAAAATCTTTTCCATTACAGATACTTTCCATACACTTTGACGAATCCTGTGAGCTCTTCTTCCTGTCACAGTCCTGTGGCTTGTTGTTCACTCTGCTGTCACCTTCACGTCTTAACGCAATATGGGCACCGTGCTATCCCTGTCCCCCGGTTATCGCAAGGCCGCCCTGTTTGAGGATGGCCCTGCTACAGTGGGGCCCTACACAGCTGTTCAGAACAGCAAAAATGCCAAGGACAAGCCCCTGAAGCGGCAGTCGCTCATCAACATCCTGCCATGGAAGCGAATTGTGGTGGTCTCCGCCAAGAGGAAAGGCTCCAAGAAGCTGCCCTCGGGAGACAGTCAGGAGGAGGGCAGTGTGGGCCACCTCAACAGCCAGAACCTGAAGAAGTCTCAGTCCTGTGCCAACCTGTCCAGCTTTGCCCAGGACACCACTGTCGCTGCTGCCGCCGCCGCCGCTGCCGCCATCCCCACCTCCAAAACCACCGCCAACATGGTGGCCACCGCCAAAAGGACCTCGCTGACCGGCTCGGTCACGGGCCAGTCTGCCAACGCGGGCACGCCCAAGCGGGTCATCGTCCAGGCGTCCACCAGCGAGCTCCTGCGGAGCCTGGGCGAGTTCCTGTGCCGCCGCTGCTACCGGCTGAAGCGCCTGTCGCCGGCCGACCCCGTGCTGTGGCTGCGCAGTGTTGACCGGTCCCTGCTGCTCCAGGGATGGCAGGACCAGGGCTTCATCACGCCGGCCAACGTCGTCTTCCTCTACATGCTGTGCCGGGACGTGATCTCGGCCGAGGTGGCCAGCGAGCGCGAGCTTCAGGCCTCGTTGCTCACCTGCCTCTACCTGTCCTACTCCTACATGGGCAACGAGATCTCCTACCCACTCAAGCCCTTCCTGGTGGAGGCCGAGAAGGAGGCCTTCTGGGACCGCTGTCTGGAGATCATCAACCGCATGAGCACCAAGATGCTCCAGCTCAACTCGGACCCGCACTACTTCACGCAGGTCTTCGCCGATCTCAAGAACGAGAGCCAGAAGGAGAAGCAGGACAACCGGTTGCTGATTGGCCTGGATCGATAAAAAACCAACAACAAAAAAAATGGAAATAGAAAACGAGAAATAAGAAAAACAAAAGAGACCAAATGGGGAATAGGGGGGAGGGGGGATAATTCAAATGGTGGAGGAGTTGAAAGGATGCTGTATATGGGGCTCAAAATCTATATTTTGTATTTCTGATTGGGTTGGGTGGTGGGCATGCATCTCTGGGACTAGGGAGAGGACAGTGTAGAACATGTCACTGAATTGCTGAAGATGAAAGAAAGAGAACTGTCATAGAACAAAGATGTCTAGCATTCATTTCGAGACGAGGAACATCAACAATGCTGGTAAAATAATACACTCAGTCTTTCCTCCCTCCCTCCCAAAATTATCTAAAATGTCCATTGGTAAGCTGGGTGTTCAGTATCATGTCATAACAAACAAAACAAGAAGTATCTCCCCTGGAAACTAATTGATTTTCTCACTAATCCAATCAGTGCCAAGTTTGCACATTCTTGGCTTCCTAGACCTAACCAATCCTCTGGCTGCTTCAAAATGGAGGACAACGTGGAGGAGTGGATACAGCCCCAGCCCCAGCTGCAACCACCAAAAGGACTTTGAAGTCGCCGGTGGTTTAAATATCAGGAAATCCCAGTCGGCTTTTGGCATGGACCAGACGCACACCCTTTGCCAGTGCTAAAGTGATCCTTCCACAGCCCGATTAAGTCTTCTCTTCTCTGTGTGATACGGATTCCCCCCAGTCACACGTATTTGTGCCAATTTTCATCCCGAAACCCAGGATAGAGAACCGCCTCTGGGACTTGGTATGACCTACCAGCAATACTGTTGACATTCTTAGTTACTATGTCTATTTACAGTGAAATAATGAAATTTAAAAAAAAAAATCTCTTTATAAATATGGCTAAATGTCACTGGGAAGACGACACAGTGTTTCTTATTATTTTGAAGGTACATGCCACTTAGGCTTTGGCTTTCATGTTCAGCTCATGTACATTAACTGGCTAGCACAAAAAAAAAAAGCAGTCGTGGAGCTGGTGAGCCAGAAGAGGTCGTAGTGATTACATAGTACGGTATGTGAAGCTGAATGGACAGAAGGAGGCACGAGTTATTGATATGGTCTGAGGAGGACAGTCAGAAGGACACAACCCAACAACTCCCCCACCTTTCCTGCTTCAAATCGTCCTGTTGTCCAATATCAGAAAGATCGTAGAGTCACGCAAGCAAAAGGGAGCTGGACGCGAAATGATGGAAGCTGGAGCTGGACACAAATGGTGTGCAAGCAAGGTGAAGCAAGGATCAAAACAACATTCTTCCAGAACCTTCTGCTTGTAGACCTACCTACCTTTTCACTTCATAAAGAATAAATGAGAAAAGATCATCTGATCTCCATCATGGAGGCACAACCCCACTGTAGGGAGTTTTATTTATAATCTTGATTTTTTTTTATTTTTCTTCTTCTTCTTCTTCTTCTTCTTCTTCTTCTTCTTCTTCTTCTTCTTCTTCTTCTTCTTTTTTTCTCAAATGAATTGTCTGTGTGTGTGTGGGTGTGTGTGTGTGTGTGTGTGCGTGCCTATACGGGTGTTCCTTGCATGCTTCTCTCTTTGCTTACACACACACATACGGTCACTCTCTCATTCATCTTGCTCTTAGACTCTCTCCTATGTTGAGATACCTAATATGGAGATACCTTTCTTTCTCACTTGTGGTCCTGACTGTTTATTTAAAAAAGATGTGCCATATCATACTGAACGTTTTTGTCTCATAAGGGATGCCAAAGGTTAAGGATTTATTTATTTATTTTATTTTCAATCTTTCTTTTTGCGAAGCAAAACAATCACAAGTCAACAAATACAATTCCCTTACTTCAGTAAATCCTCCAGATCCAGATGTGGCTTTTGACTTTTGTCCCAATATGTAGCCTCTGAAATTTCACATATCAGGGCTTTATATGTCATATAAATAAAGCAGTGTTATGCCACAATCTAGAAACAGTTTGCCACTGGGAATGTGGAAAGTATAGGTGACATTAAATGTTAAATGCCACAATGTTTGATAGAGAAATCCTTTTCCAACATTTGTCCTGTTTCAAATAGTACATAAGTCAAATGTCAAGGGATGCTGGTGTTTTCTGTAGCTTTTACATACGACTGATTCATGATTCAAACAGCACTTTCCACTTCCTGTATTTTTGATTGGCAGAGATTGCTCAAGATGTAGATGAAACGAAAGGAGCTGCAATGTGCTTGTTATATGAAGCCCCAATAGATTCAAAGAAAGATAAAAGGTCTATGACCATTGTAATAGGGGCAACAGATTAATTTCAATATCTGCTTTTTTCTTTCCTGTGCTGTGCTTTCTTTTCTAAGCTAGCTAGATCAAACAGCTTTCTCCTTCTCCTCTATATGCACCCCATGCAAAAGAGGTAAACTGATCAGGAGAACTTTGAAGGTGATGCAGATTTGTGAAGATCAGGTGTTCAGTTTCATTAAGATGGAATGAATTCTTGACATAAAAGAAGAAATTGCAGAGTAGGATGAGATCCTCGACTGAGTTCTAGACAAAGTGCCGAATGTAATTAATGAGCCAAGTAACAAATATGGATTATTATTAGTATTATTGTTATTATTATTATTATTATTATTATTATTATTATTATTATTGTTGTTGTTGTTGCTAAAACCCAGGGATGACTGTTCACCCTATCACTGGGTAATGGGTGTTTATTCAGAGGCTTTTGGGAATGAAATTCATTTTGTATTCTCCTCATTCGGACACCTTATTCATTGTTATGGGCCATTTTTGATCATAACACTTAATGTTTGATGTAACAAACAGTAAGAAAAAACTGTATAGTAGCAAAGGACTTGTGAAATTTAGTTATCTTCTTTTTTTCCCCTTTGTGTACTGCGTTGTATGATGACTATTATGATTATTTTCGTTGCACAAAGCAGAGCAAAGCAAACCAACGAACAACAACAAAAAACTTAAGAAAGCTGTGTTGTTAGACTATACAAGAAAGCAATCTGTGACTCTGTGTGGATGTGTATGAATGTTTAAGAGTTTGTGTGAGTCTGTTCAACTCTTCTATTTACTTTATATAAAAACAAATTAAACATTTGTGACTCCAGTAGCTATTTCACCACTCTCTCATCATTAAATATGGATCATATTTAATTATCATATTTTTCACTTGAGCACAAGGAATTTCAATACTTTCAATAGACAACAAACTTTGAACTTTGAACTTTTGGATGTTATAGACCCTTTCAATCCATTCCTATAGGGTTTCTGGCTGAAGCGTATCAAACGAAAGCATATACTTTGAAATTAAAATAAATCAGACTTTTGCGTAATGCTCTACAAAATGTTGACTTTAAAACTTTTAATGTTTTACTTTTAAGTTGTTAAAAAAAATTGTCATCATTAGCTCAATGTTGTTTTCTGTGCCAGAAATGCCTTTGGAACGTGCATGTTTGTTTATGAGGTTAAAAGGGTCTAGAATTTCCCAGTCTATCAGTCTACCTGACCGTGGATACA
>NC_084996.1:20166344-20186344 GCF_963854185.1 Sardina pilchardus | reverse complement strand
AGCACAGTCCACTATGTTTGGGTGAAAAGAAACATAATACTGTATGCAGGTGCACCCTAACCTGGAGCTGTCCTTACATGCTGATCAGTTACAAAGAGACTCATTAAGAGAGAGAGAGAGAGAGAGAGAGAGAGAGAGAGAGAGAGAGAGAGAGAGAGAGAGAGAGAGAGAGAGAGAGAGAGAGAGAGAGAGTGTTTCTGAAGGCTGATAACTGGAACCGGATGCTATGGGAGCAATCAGTAGAACAGGAACTGCTTTTTTACACATTAGTGTTTACTCTTCTGAAGAATCTGCCAAACATTAATTTATGGTTGTTGATTCATTGTAGACATGGAAGGAAATCTCTCTGCTGTGGAAGATGGAAGTGCATTGTGGGTGGCACTGGCCATATATGGATGTTTTTACTGCCCCACTGATTAAGCTCAGTACTATGAGTAACTGAAGGGGCAGGCTACATTGTCAAATTATCAATGGTCCAAAAGCCCTTTGGCAATATACTACGTAGGTCTTAACGATTATATTGTAGATTCAGATGGTGCGGTTGAATTTTTCCGTACACATTTAAGTAGGTTATATTGTCATACAACGGCAAAACAAACTCAATACAATACAACGCTAATTGCACTGCTTTGAGCGCACGTGCGCGCACGTACACGCACATACTGTACAAAGAGAGAGAGAGAGAGAGAGATTCATAGACATTGTTAGTAATTCCAGAAAGAGAGAGACACTACGTCCTGTCCATAATTAATCCGACCCAGTGTCCGCGCTGTCCGCTATCAGTTGTCAAGGTGCCCCGTCGGCTCACTGGGAGTCGGTAACAGTCGGAGCCAGTAAGCCAGTGATTTCATTTATGACTAGGACACACCGGAAGAATGACTAATGTGTACACTGACTTAGCAGAGCACGGCTTTGGTGAATTATCAGTCCGTAGCACATGCCGCACAAGAGACTCCAAAGAGGGGAGAGAAGTGGGAAAACACACTCCTGGCAAGATTTCTCTCTACATTCTAGGTTGCGAGTGAACATTTTTTTTTAAAAAGTTTCAGGAAAAGATTTCGTAAAAAAGGAAAGTCATGGCTTATTTTCACCTCGGTGGCTTCTCCGTGGATTTATCCCTCCTGTTGCTTACCTTGCTGCACGGTACTTTCCGACCAACGGACGCTTTTAATTTGGACGTGCGCTTTCCTGTTGTAAAAGAAGGCAAAACCAATGGCAGTTTATTTGGGCTGTCTGTGGCCTTTCATAAACAAACGATGGGTGAACAGCGATACTTGTGAGTATATCTTTAATAGTATTCCTTATATTTAAGCGAGACCAAGACCGCTACAGGTGCGAAAGAGTAGTTATGTTGGTTTTTCCAAACACAGCCTGCACCTGCACCTGCTCAAGATTTAGTGTAGCCTACTGGTCGATCTCCACTCCGAGTCTATGGTTACACTTACACTACATTTCAAAACAAAAGTGGGTACAAAGTCCAACTTGTCATTCACTGAACTGGATACAAAAGCTCGTTATCTGAAATAAGCAAGCAAGCACTCAGATGGATCAGAATTACAAGAGCATATTGGTTAAAGTTAGCGGGCAACTTTACACGCTGATAGACACATATTGTCCACGCTGTTCTGCATAATAAGCATAGAAAAAAACACCGATTTGCAGTATGACTGAATGTCATGTCAGTTGAAGTTAGCAGGCGAAGATGGGGTAACGTAGATTTTTCTGAGGAACTGTTGTTCTAAGGTGTGGATTTCGCCAATGATTAACACATTGCTCATGCGCTTGGGCACAGTTAACGATACATTCGTGTTGATTCTTGTCTTAAAATTAGACACGGTACAGTAGGCTATCTACCCTACATCTTAGTTTTATTTAACAAATAACACCAACTCATAGTAATAATAATAGTAATAGGCCTAACAGAGGAGGGTGCGTTCGTTGTCCAAGCCAAGTGGAACATGAACTCAGTACTTATAGCACTTCATTCCTGGTAGCTGCAGAACAAAGTTGAGGAAGTAATTTACTGAGCCCAAGGGAATGAGTTAATCTGAGTGCCTTTACGCCACTCAGTGATCTTCACCTCTCTCCATACTGAACACCTCCTGATTACCAGTGATCAATGGCTCCACCAACGAATTCCACTGGCCTGATACTGAACTTGAAAATCTAGACATGTGTCATCTGTCTGAGAACAGGTAAAGCAGGGGTCAAGGGTGTAGTGGAAAGTACAAGGGCAAGGGCACACACACACTCAAACACACACACACACACACACACACACACACACACACACACACACACACACACTGATACATACATACACACACTCACACACACATGCACACACACACATGCTCACACACGCACACACACACACATACACACACGCTCACACACACACACACACACACACACACGCACGCACACATGCTAAAATATGTCTGTCTCTCATGCACACAGACCACAGACACGCATTCTTCAGTCTACTTCATTTTCAGACACTGAATTAGGTGACATACTCGAGCAGACCAACATTGCTTCATCTTTCAGATGTAAACTGTTGCTAAACACATAGGACACCAAGTGAACTAAAACCCACAATGCTGATCCTACACAAACAACTACTGTAATTTATGTAATTATGAATGTGTTTCACCCTGCAGAGGGGTGATGCTCCTATATGGGCGCTCAGATTGCATTTGTGGTGACAAGCATCACACTGAGGTTTTACGGGAGACTGCTTAACAAAGGTATGGCTTCCCCGCACGAGGATTGCACTCAACCGTTGCCCGAGGGAATTCGGCATGCCAGGGATTTCACAATAAGAGTATATGCAACAGGCTCATGGTGGTTGCTGCTGGCAAGATGTTTGTCTTTTATTACAGAGGGATCTGACTTACTGAATAGCCTACAATCCAATTTTGATTGAATGCCTGCCTCATGCTCGCGCGCAGATGTATCTTGAACCAGAGACCAGATGAATAAGATGACTTCTGTGTTTTCCTAGCAGGGAGGGAAACAGAGAAGTTTATTTCCGTTCAGTTGGTTCTTGTGGGATGGTGGATGGTCTAGTTGTTTTCCGAGTTTCAAAGAGTACACAGCTTTTCTGTGTCAAGTAGAAATCATTGCTCTCAAGGGATTTACACCGACCGTCCTCCACAAGAAAGGATGGTTAAATATGTAGGGCCTAATCTTGGGAAGCTCGACGCATTGGCGGAATTCCCTGGATTTTTACTTGTTTTACGTCATGTACTGTAAGGCTTTGTCTCATCTCAGTATAATGGGATGACTCCTGCTACACTTGCCATGCAGCTCCTTGCACGGGCTGTTATATAGGATTTCATCACCTCCATTAATTGATGCATGTTTCATGGATGGCTCACTAAGTCTTTATAGAGATACGTTCCAGGTGCTAGGATACAGAGGCATGGGCATGAATCACAGAGCTCATACAGACCCGGAATGTCGGGCCTGTAATTGACACAAGCAGACCTCAGCTGACTTTCAATTGACCAACCATTAATTATTTACCTCCAAATGGAATTTCACAATGCCAGGTATTTTAATACAGTAGTCTCCTCTCCTGACAGAATACTTATTCCAATGGTCATCTTACGATTTCCAACACTCACTATATAGACTGACCACACACTATACTGTATAAACTCACCTCTATAGAATAAGGAGCATTAAGTATTTCCTCATGTGGAGGTCGAAAAGCAGTGGTCTAGAGAGTCCGAGACTGTGTCTAAGATCAGAGACAGGTCCCCAGCTGTGACGCAGGTCTGTTTAGGGATGTGTCTTTTGCACTGTGCATCTGGCTTATTCGGCACCCACCGAAGGACAGGAACAGTGTCTTTATTGGGAGCAGATGTGCACCCAGCTTAAGACCACACTGGAGCCCTGATGTCCTGTCTGGAGCTCTTTATTGGTTTGCAAGTGACATCCTCCCCGGAGTCTTCCACAAACATATGAAAAAAACAACAGCGCTTTTAATTAACCGACACAGAAAACAGACAACCACCACCCCAACTCCACCACCACCCCACCCCCGCGCACCACCCCAACCCACCCACCCATCCGTGGCCTTTCACAACAATTGAAAATGACAGAATAGAGCAAAAAAAAATGCCCATCCATTTCTCCAGTGCATGAAAGCAGAGGGTAAAAGGGAGGCGTCCTTGCTCCAGAGGAGAAGTCGGCTCTCTCAGTCCCAGACAAATTGTCCCTGTGCGGTTAATGCGCTTCTCCAGCTGCGTAAATGGCAGGATGAGTGAGCATGTCCAGAGACTTCCTGGTGTCATTTGTGTGCGGAGACAGAGAGGATGGTGGTGGTGGTGTGGGGTGGGGGGGGGGGGGGGGGGGGGTAGCGGAGCATACTGGGCCTGCTCTGGTCCCACTGGGAGTGATTCTCGGACTGTGTGTGTGTGTGTGTGTGTGTGTGTGTGTGTGTTACAAGTCCAAGATGTAGTTTGTGGTCACAGGGCTGTTGGTGCTCAGCAGGGCTGGACTGGGACCAAAAAACGGCCCGGGCATTTTTGGCCATAGTGGCCCACCATGATAATTTACACGATAAAACATATGTGCACACTGTTTTGTTTGTAAAAAATATTTAAGTAAACCGCAGTAGCCTGCATGGAAGCGAGTAGGCTAGCCTACCCTTGCTAAAAAAATATTAATTATTATTATACTCTTTCTCTCTCTCACACACACACACACACACACACACACACACACACACACACACACTAGAGTGACCTTTAAACCAGCAAGGATGAGGTTGTGCACAAAACTCATGCTATTAAATGCTTCACTAAATAAAACCTGCTATAATTTATGTTGAGCATTTGCACAGTTTTAGCCAACAATTCACCTTGATACTATTTAGTGAAGATGTATAGGCTACACATCCCAAAACATTTTCATTGTTAATTCCATGGGCTGTCACCATTCCTGTTTCATTCCATGCGTCTGACTGCATGTCTGTGTGTATGGGTGTCTGCTTGTCGCAAAGAAATGTGATAGTTTGCTTGTTGTACTGCGTCAAGAGTGACAACAATTTCGACCAATCGTGACTGTCTTATGATTTCAGAAGGTTGATGGCGAGCCGACAACTCGTTAATTTAATGGGTATCGCAATTCAAATGCATGCGAGAGGGGTAGGCCTACAAAGAAACCACACAAAAAGACGCGCTCACACTATAAAACTTTGTTTTGCTTAACTGGGTGCTGAATCCTACATAGTAGGCAGGTTAATACATCTAAAAGAAGCAAGGGGAAGAAGCAGTCGCAGATTTCAAACTTTTAATTGTTCGTTGTGCGCCCAAAAAGTTCAGCCAACATTTCGGCTCCTTCTTACCTGCCTCACAGTAGCTATTCTGACCTCCTCCTCAATCTGTCCCTGCTGGGTCACGTCTCTCACCTCTTCCTCCTCCTCCGAATCAATTTGAATAGCTACTCCTTCCTCTGTGTAACTCTGTTGCACACTCGCATGTGCCTCTCTGAAGCCTGCACTCCTGCTATATGTCGACGGCCCTGTTTGAACTTGTGGTGGCAAACATTTCTGTAATTTTAGCACATTTTTGCTGCATCCACTTGTAGGCTTTAGCCTTTTATCTCGCAACTTCTCTGCGCCCCCCTTGCGCTTTTGTGGTTTGTCTTCGTACATTTTCATATACGGACGGTCTCAAACTCCGGTCGAACTCCAGTCAAGGGGGAGATGAGGCCGGGAGGGAGATAGGGAGGGCCCTGAGATTTCATTGGACTAGCCCAATGTCCATTAAGGCAGTCAACCAATGGGCCGCGATTCGCTGCCGTTGTGGCCGTACGCTATATAAATGAGCCTAATATTTTTTTTATTATTATTATTAAATTGACAGCCTCGGCCCAAATATGCGTCGGCCCACCGGGCATTGCCCGGTATGCCCTATGGCCAGTCCATGCCTGGTGCTCAGTCGTCTGTGCCAGATCCTGGTGTAATGTTTTATCCAAGGCAGCGATCTGGTCGAAACTCGGAAATGTGTGGAGGATTTATTTCTGTGCTGCTGGTCAAAGTAAATCTTTAGCATCAGCTGGCATCAGCTTAGAGATAATGTCATACCGTAATATCAGCTAGCGTTAGAGTGGACCTGATGGGTCCTGGAACATGAGTACTGGTGCTGTTCTGTTGGAGTGGCCAACATGGTACAGAACATGACTTGGCATTAGAGTAGACCTGATCCAGAACATGACTTGGCATTAGAGTGGACCTGATCCAGAACATGACTTGGCATTAGACCTGATCCAGAACATGACTTGGCATTAGAGTAGACCTGATCCAGAACATGACTTGGCATTAGAGTGGACCTGATCCAGAACATGACTTGGCATTAGACCTGATCCAGAACATGACTTGGCATTAGAGTAGACCTGATCCAGAACATGACTTGGCATTAGAGTAGACCTGATCCAGAACATGACTTGGAATTAGAGTAGACCTGATCCAGAACATGACTTGGCATTAGAGTAGACCTGATCCAGAACATGACTTGGCATTAGAGTGGATCTGATCCAGAACATGACTTGGCATTAGAGTAGGCCTGATCCAGAACATGATTGGCATTAGAGTAGACCCGATCCAGAACATGATTGGCATTAGAGTAGACCTGATCCAGAATATGACTTGGAAGTGTTATGTTGAGCGCTGGGTGTCACTCATTGGATATAACAGATATACCAAACTCCAAATCATAAGTCAAGCTATACTGTAAGCAGCCAATTTAACATTTCCAACCGAGGAAAAAGTGAGCACAATGCCACGGTAACCTACCTACATACATACAGTAGGCTATGGAATTTAGTTCATTTAGGCCTACACAGCCTATTGGCAAACTTTTACACGTTGAGAGAGTTCCATCTAGGTAACTCTCCCGTTAGCTCACGCGTTATGTCTATCATTAGTAGGCTTACAGTAGCCTAGTGCTCACCAAATCATAGAAGTTAACATTGCAAGACACTTATCTTTTCTATGATCCCAGCAATATTTTCTTTGAGTTGTTAATTTTTTGAACATTCATTTTATTCAATGAAAACGGACATCCTTGAACTATGCGTGACTACTTTCCTAAAACCGAATGAAGGTTAATATAATTACTTCACGTAGCCTGTCTCTTAAAGTGACAGACACTCAATTAGACTACACAACACCCCTGTAATGTCATTAAAGACAAGTGTAATAGTTTAAAAATCAATAGCTAGGCTATAAGTAATTATGCAGATCCTAACATATTATAAACTATTAGCAAAATATAAAGTTTATGAATTCAAAATATGCAATAGAAACAAGACAAGCCATTTTCTGTGTGTGTGGAGGGTTGAGCAGAGACACGGATTGCCATTGCTGTGAATGATCGGTATCCTGCTGAAGGCAATGAGGGTTTGCCTATATTTTTAATGTAATAAACACTGTCACACTTTTGTTAAATACCGTGATAATACCGAAAACCGTGATCATTTTGGTCACTATAACCGTGGGGTTACATTTTCATACCGTTACATCCCTATCCGGATGTCAGCCTGATTTGTCCTCTGAGTCCGGCTATCTGTTGCAGCATCTGCCTCCCACAGGAAGGGATTGTCCGTCTAATTCTTAGATTAAACGGCTCACCTCTGATAAAAAGGCGAGAGAGAGTATTCACAACATTACTGTCTACAAGATGAATTGGCTATCACTATGCGAAATACAATCCCTATTCAAAACAAGTTCTAACAAGGAGGTATAGGAATATTTATGGATATAAAATATACGACCAGACACTGCATATTTCTAAAACGCTAGACAGAATCTCCTTTTCTTCTCTAGTAGCCATTACTCTGTTGTGTCCCTCAGGCCATAGATCTATAGTGGCTATTGTGTGATGCTGCCACTGTGATATGATCAGCATCATTATCAGCAGACACAGGAAGTGGTTAACTGACCGCAGATGAGGAAGTGCGAGTCTTTTTTGCGTGCACTGCCGCGGTGGCATTAGTGGACTAATCAGCAGCGGAAGACCACTAAATGGCAGCTACCGCTAGATTACAGTCCCTGCTGGCCAGATCGCTGCGGGCCTCTGATGTAAGACGCTTGTTCGCATATGCAATGTTTGTGCTCTGAAATGAGGCAATGAAACAAAACACAAAAAAAGGCAGTTGATGTAGAATGGAGTCCTCAGTAGCTCTGTTCCATAGGCTGGGCAGCAAGGATGCGACTACAAATTTGGTGTAAACATCGGCTTTTACTTATCAGTTTACAGTAATTTCTGATTGGCAGGAAAGATGTTGGCATGAGGAAATGCTGATTGCTCTATTGAAGGATGGGAAAAAATAACACAAACGCTGGAAATGAGAGTAAAAAAGAATATTTCACAGACTTTTCTGCTGCAATCCATCTGGCTGTAATAGTGAAAAGAATGCCAATGTCAGATCAGAATGTTAGATTAGATAGAGAGGACATACCTTCAGGGGTGAGGTTTCATCAGTTGGTTGGCTTCATGTACTGTACCATGGCAATGTTTTTATGCCAGGGAAACAGCCTTTAGGCATATTGCATTTATTACTACATATTAATGTGTGTGTGTGTGTGTGTGTGTGTGCACGACGTGTGTGTGCGTGTATGTGTGTGTACTCGGGTGGGTGTTTGTGTTTGTACTCGGGTGTGTGTGTGTGTGTGTGTGTGTACTGTACACGTGTGCATGTGTACGCAAGTGTGTGTGGGTGTGTGTACGTGTGTGTGTGTGTGTGTGTGTGTGTGTGTGGGTGGGTGTGTGTGTGTGTGTGTGTGTGTGTGTGTGTGTGTGCACGCCCCAAAAATCCTGCACTATCCCGCTCAGTTTCCACTGAACAATAGATGTGTGAGGGGAGGTCATAACTTGCCTTTAGTTGAAAGGTGGTAATGGACCTTGAGTCTGGTGCCTGATTCTGCCTCAGCTCCTATGTCGACTGAAGAGCCCAGTTAATTAGAGGGAATTACCACTAATGAGACGCTATACAGCAGCCTGAATCTCTAGTCATTATCACACTATTTCTATCCGAGTTCATGGGCGTGCAGCTGCTACAGGAATGAACGAACGGCCATTAAGCTATCAGGAGGCAAGAACTGGACCCGCACCAGAAGAATACAAATGCGTCTCTTAGAGAGAGCGAGAGAAAAAAAAATACTTGTTATGAGAGGAAATGAAAAGTCTGGAAGTATTTCTCAAAGCTCAGCCTTATCTTTGAATGTTCTGTCCTGGATGTCTAATATTATTAAAGACGTTTCTGATATGGCATCTTTTGTGTGTGTTGTGGCGTTGTGTCCACCAGAAGGTCACCGAATGACCTTGAGTACACTGTAGCATGCTACACGGGGCGTTCACCCTCAAAGACTGTCTCTTCATTTTAAGAATGTAACTAAAAAACAAAAAGGTATAGCACGATCAGGGCAGTGTTATTGGAGTTTATTCAGTTATTTCAGATTTACAATCTGGTTGGTGGGAAAGCATTCTGACCGATCTGTTATATCCCACAAAACCCCATGATTTTGTGCACCTTTGTTAATACTGTACATGCAAACGTGTTGTCCGTAAGTGTGTCATTAAAAAAAAAAGAAATGTACCTCCTACCCTGTAATATGTTATTTGCAACAAAATCCTAGCCTTACACATCGCAGGCCTCAGTAAACTCTGCCCTATATTTCACAGACGGCCATTTTGGCTCATAGCTGGGAGTCTCCTGTCTCTCTGTCTGAGTGATGAAGTGTGTGAGAGAAACACTCAGGTGTGCTGCTGTGAGCTGCTGCACCAGCCACACTCCTCACTGAGATCAATCTGAATCAGCAAGTCACTTTGGGGGAAGCAGACCTCTAACTCTGCTCTGCTAGTGTAACATATCTATCTGTCTATATGTCTATCTATCTATCTGTCTATCTATCTATCTATCTATCTATCTATCTGTATTTCTTTATTTATTTATTTATTTCCTTATTTACACATATAATATTTCAAGACTCACTGGATTCAATTTAGGCACAGCTGCCATGGAGCACTTAACATCATAATAGAGTGTTTTTCTGACAGGTTGAAAAATGCAGCGTTGAGAAGGCTCTGTTGTGGAGCATCGGTGTGTTCAAGGAATGCCAACAAACCTTTCAAAGCAGTGCTGTCTAACTTCACACCAGCTGCTAATTCTCTCCAAGACCCCCGGTGGTGGAAGCAGGGGGTGCCGGTTGTTAGGGGGCCGGCTCGACAGGGGTTGACTCGCGGGTCAGCGCAGACTTCCCGTGGTCCTTTAAGCTCGTTATGTCAGCTCTCCGTTTGTCTTCCCCCACTAATTGAATCCAGCTTTTAATGGAAATCTATACGCATCCCACACGCGGCTATATCAATTACCTGCTCTGCCGTGGATGAAAAGAGATGTGTGTGTGTGTGTGTGTGTGTGTATGTGTGTGGAAGAGAAGCAGAGTGGGCTGTGAGATGAAAATGAGAAATGGCGTTGGATGAGTTTGTAGCTGTTAACATGGTGCACCTTCGTATAAGGTGATGACTTTTCCTCGGGCCCGATCGCGCTGATAGCACTGTAGCGCTCGGCTCTGATAGCTCTCTGCAGTCTTTTATCCACTCGCCATATGCCTCAGTGCTCATTCATCATAGCATGTGGGATGTGCTGTAGCGCTGGTAATAATTCAGTGTTTGTATTGAATTTGGTGCAAATACATGAAATGTTTGAACACTGAGAGGGCTTTCTATGTTTGTTGTTGTTCCTAGGAATGCATTTTCTTTTTTCAGAGTGACAGGGGTGTACAGTACATCGTGTAGGAACATTCGACATAATTCAACAATTCTGCTGTATCAACCCGTTAGTCCTTTTTGAGTTATTCCCACCAGTCATATTTGATGAGCTGGTGAAATTAGAATACTGCTGGTGTAGGTGATATTGAATCTACATTCAAATTCATCACCCAGAACATGTGTAGTAGAGATTGTAGCGCTGATTTAATTAGCCACGGGGGCCGACTTGAAGCCTGGCATTTGTACCTAAAGGCATCTGTCTCCCTGACATATGCTACAGAAATGTATCAGAAACTGATTTGATGACCCCTGAGGTATTACGGGGGGTGATTTCCTCGTAGGCCAAATGTGTTTCCTGTGGCCTGAGCCCAGGGTGTGTGATTGAAGTGCTTGTAGCCCTAATGACTTCTCTCCTTTAATGAGGCCGTTAGCATAAGCCGTTAGCATTAGCCCTCTCACACTTATTTCATTAATCTGTGCTCGAACAACAGCTGGGGTCTCCTTCCCCACCGCTAAGGTTCTGCCGTTGAGACCCCGGTGTTGAAATTAGACGACATTAGATAAGATTCAGCTTTACCGTCATTGTGCCGAGTTCAAAGACCTGATGGGGTAGATAGATAGAAGATTCAGGAGATTCTCAGTAATGTCTAGAGAGAGCCACGGTGCTTGCTTCGTGAGCATCAAAATAAGGCTTTAGAAAGAATAAACCAGAGCTCTAGGAAATACGGAGTTGACCCTTCCTGACCTCACATTATCCTGTTCTGCTTGCTAAACGGAGTGTGTGTGTGTGTGTGTGTGTGTGTGTGCGTGTGTGCACAGTAACACCAGCATGTTTATATACTGGACAGATGAGTTTAGCAGACACACACTTTTTTCTGCAGGAAGCCTGACTCAGGCAACATAACCCCGATAGGAAATATCTGTCGGATATTGTAGCTTTGATGTGTTAACCACAACACGACAGACGGCAATCACTACGAGGGTGGTTTTTTTTGTTTGTCTAACACAGCTCGACTGAGTACCTTGACATGGCCGACTTGAACACATTAAGCTCATGTTCTGGTGGAGTGGGCGTTTGGAATGCCACGACAGCCTGGTTCTAATCAGCGATGCCATGATACTCCGGCTGATGAGATGTCTGCCCCAGACATGGCCGCCAGTAGAACTGGTCGACCCATTAGGAAGGGTGGGAATGTGTGCTGCCTGCGTGGGATGAGTCCAGGTTTTTTTTCTCTTTCTCTCAAGACGTTCATGCGGCAGGTTCATTAAGGTCCTACCACTCGACGGCCTCTTAGTTTCTCGTGACCCCTGGGGGTCGTCTTCAGTGAGAGGAAGCTTTGTGCTCGCATTTCCGATACCCTTCAACCCCCCAGATTTCATTTCCTCCACAATTACTCTCCGCTCCTTGTTCTCTCCGGTCTTCCCTTGCCTCCAGTAATCCAACGTCTGACGAAACGTGTCCATTCCCCGAGCCAGCATAAAAATGACCTTTCTCGAAAGTTAGCTCTTTGTTCTGGCCTATTTTAAGTGCTCCCTGGCTAGTACCACATAGGCACTCACCCTGATAGTCGTCTTCATTGTTCACCAGAGAAACATGGTCGTAAAAAGCAGTGTGAGTGGATCTGACCTGAATTGGTGGCTGTAGTGCACAGATAATGATAGCGCCGAATGCGTCTTGGTCTGGCAACCTTTGTAATGGTTGTTTTGCAGTGACTGCTCAGTTGTAGGTTCCAGGTTTAAACTGTTTTTTTTTAGAATGGCCTCCTATAATTCTGAAACATTTATATAATACGTTTATATGCATGTAGACATACCGGTATGTTTATCTATGATTAACTCCGCCAAGGAGGTTATGTTTTCACCAGGGTTTGTTTGTTTGTCTGTCTGTCTGTCTGTCTGTCTGTCTGTCTGTTTGTTCGCAAGATAACTCAAAGTTATGGATGGATTTCGATAAAATGTTCAGGAAAGGTCTGAAATGTCCCAAGGAAGAAATGATTTTGGGAGTGACACCGTCTGGATCCAGGATGCAGTTATGTTTTCGCTTGGCGGAGGTCTGCGCTCTCTGAGTGCTTTTCTGGTTTATACATATTTATGTCAGGTGTGATTCAGAGGCACAGCACTATGCTTTGTAGGGGTGTCACCAGGGCCGGCCCAAGCCTTTATGGGGCCCTAAGCAAAATTTCATTTGGGGCCCCCCATACCACTACCTCAGCACCAGATGCTTCATCATCCCATAGGCTACACTTTTTGTGTAACATACCCACTATCATTACCATCATTTGTAATTTACTTACATCATACCGGTGTCATTCTGGCTGTTTTTAACATTACCAGAGTAGCAAACTCACAAAAATGTTCTAATTGTTTTGCATTTTTAAATAGAGTGGGGTGTAAATGTGTGCAAAATTAATTACACTATTTGAAAGTAACATCAGCAGACAAGACACTGCATTCCGTAACCTGTTTAATTTCTTTAGTTTTTCAAATTCAGAACAGACGTTCAAAGTTGTGCAAAATGTGCAATATGGTGGTGGTGTGGACGTGTGGTGTGGTGTGGTGGCTGCTCCTCACATTCAGGTTCTGGCAGCCCTACAGAGGATGAACCTGTAGTGAGAAAACAAATAGGCCTAAAATAAGCTCACCATGTTAAATGTGTCATGTTATAATTCAAAATAAAACTCTATGTTTTACAACCATACAACTACCAAAATCCCCCCCCAAAAAAAACATGGTTCATCCATGATCTGGGGGCAATCTGTGATCAGTACTCACTCGCTGTATTGTCATCAACTGTGGAGGCACCGGCAGTGGGTTGGGCAGGTGGAGTTGTTTTCGCTTCAAAAAACTTCAACAATTCCCCTGCAAAATTTTACACAAGCACAGAGACTTGATTACTTTAATTGACTATCTTTACTCATACAGACAGGGAGCTGCACACCTTTCTGGTGACCAAAAGTCATAAGCCTAATAGGACTAAATAGGACATTTCTTTGCACAATACTGATTACAATGAACATCTGTCAGAAGCCTATTTGGTAAGATGGAATCATCTTTGTCTTTCTTATTCTGATCCTGACTGCGAGACACGTTCACCTTTGTCAAGATAATCAAGATAAAGTGGGAAAAACGGAACATAGCCTTAACAACCTAGTACTAGAAACTAATAAAACGTTAGCGATCTAACTAACTAGTAAAACATAAAATGTTATTTCTAACTTCCATGCTACATTACACCTTGCAAGGCTACAGTACAATCCTGTCGATAGGTTAGGCTAGATCCGCTTCAACCCTCTGGCTCTGGCTACATCCTAGCCTCGATTTTTTCAGTCACCAACTTTAATCAACCTCGCCCATTATTATTACTTACCTCAACGGCCTCGTTTGTCTAGCACATAGGGAAGTTGCATGAATAAATACTGTATAGTCCTGATATATCTTAAATACACATTAGTATATATTTCAACAGATTACATTTCGTTTTTATTTGGTAGCCTACCTGATGTTACAGTAACTAAAGGGTGCATTTTCTTCTAGCTAGCCAGCTAACCTATCCAGAACATAAACTGAAGGCTAGGTTATTCACAAATATTGTCATATTGAACATGCAAACCTACCTTTATCTTGCCATTTTTCTCGTCGTCCAGCTTCTATTTTCTTTTCTCAGCTCCAGAGGGATAGCTCCTTTTTTGAGACTTCCACTTCACGTTTCACATGATGACCGACAACCACGCCAGCGGTGTATGATATCTCTGCATGCCCAATGGTGGCAGCAACCAACAGAGGGAATCAATTTTGAGAATAGGCCTACAGTATTTTGCGAATTGTGAAAATAAAATGCAAATCACATTTATATGTGTAATACCATCTCGTTTCTATTATTCAATGATATTTTTTTTTTTTTTTTTTAAAGATATATTATCGTGATCTTTTGGTGCTCTTGGGGGCCCTCTGGTGGCATGGGGGCCCTAAGCGACCGCATAGTTCGCTTATCCCTTGGGCCGGCCCTGGGTGTCACGATTCTCCAAATCCTCGATTCGATTTAATTTTCGATTTTAAAGCCACGATTCGATTCGATTTTCGATCTTTTTTTATTAATGCATTCCTTGTGTCATTATTATTATTATTATATTCATTTTTATTTTTTGCCCTCTTCCTATTCTGTTTCAGGGGGCTTTTATTTTGAAAGCAATTTTTATTTTGAAACCATTCCATCCGTGAGGTTGTAAACAAAAAAAAACGTCAAACATAGACATGTGAACATAGTGAAATGAAGCAACACAGAATGATACTCTGAATGTTTGTGCACACTCTGAAGACACTCTGAAGAGACCCAAGGTTAGTGTTAATGGAATAAGTACTTATCAATGTGCATTTTAAGCCTTAAAGTCATTTTTAACTGTAGGCTAACTAAATCGTTTTTTTACTTGCTAAGTTGAGAAGGCTAAATTGGTGTTAGGCTAACTGACGTGAATGAACGCAAAAATGCTTCCACACCCGTGATTTCAGAGTAACAAGAGGTTGATGTGCATTTTTTAACTGGCTGCTGCAGCCTAAAATTAGAGAAGTGTTGATGCTGCACGTGTGTGGTTTTGCGTTTTGGGCGTATGCTGGACGTCACGTTGGGGGTGTGGCTGCATCGTCGATTCTACTTTTCAGTTCGAAGTTCGAGATTGAGATGTAATTTCGATCGATTTCGATTTAAAATCGAGATCGTGACACCCTTAATGCTTTGTTAGAGCTTGAAGTGATCAGACCAATGCTTCATGCATGCATTGTGTGTCAAAGACAAAGTATTTGAAGATGTTTTGAATAGATTCAATTTTACAGAGTACAGAGCCAATGAAGATGGTGGTAGACAAACGTTCACCAGGGACAAAACAAAGAGAATTGATATTGATATTAAACTATGCAAAGTAATGTATGTGAATGTGAAGACAACTTCTACATGCATTGAAGTGCATAGTTTATGTGTATGGCACATTAGTAAGTTAAATGTAAAACAATCTAATCTTTATCTAATCTATCTAATAGTATTTTCTTTTAATGGGTTGTGGAAGTTGATGCTTTGCTCTCTAGTTGATTGACAGCAGGCCTGCTGAGAGTTCTTGAGAGATAACATAGAGCTTGCCCGAAGTGCCCGTTTGCTTTGCAAGGACTGAAAACCCAGTCTTTTTATTCAATTGAATTGAATTAAATGAAATAATTCATTTTAAAAAAAATAAACTTAGTTTATCCTTGAGAGGCAATTCCAAAGAAAGCAGGTGTAGCAAAGGGCACACAACAGAACAAAAGTCAGTGACATGCACGACAGTTAAGTAGTGGTAAAGACAGTAGCCTACAGCACACAACACAGACAAACACTAGCAAATGACTGCAATAGGGATGAAATGTCCAGCAGCAGCATCAGTCCTTATTGAGTACAAATCTTTTCAAGATCACTCACTGTGGCCTATCACTCAGACGCCTATCTTATTTTCCCACACTGCTGTCAAAGACACAGGAAGTCTCTGTCTAGCACCTCTGCACAGCATGTTAAGTTGGGTATAGCATGACCATTGGCGTGTGCAATTTATTAGTGCTGTTGGTAGATCATTTTCAGAGTTTCTTTCCTAGCACTTAAATCAATTGCTCTCGATCTTAATCTGCGTCGAAGCTTGCTGCAATCATAATCTGTTTCGGAAAGGTGTTCCGTACAGCATAGCCTCTTGACATGAACGCACAAAGATGTAACCGGAGGCAATACCTGCGGTTAAGGAAATCAGCAGTGTTTGTTCTGCTATCTCCATGGCGATCTACTGTTGCTTATCAAGCATCATACAGTGTCACGTATTATGGTTAAGGCAGGGCGGGACTTTATGGTTGATTTCACTGTGTGAAGGCTTTTTGGAGGCCTCTATATCTTCCAGCTCTCTCTCTCTCTCTCAGGCTGAACTATCTGCAGATAACTTCAATCCCCACTGAAGCTGATACTATGAGGGCCCACATGTAGCCTACATACGCTCACTCAGGTGATTGATGTGGGTTTGTGCTAGAGTCAATTACATTGTATTGTGTACTCTACTCTGTTGGTTAAGGTCACCTCTTAGCTAAAGGCCTCAGGGGGACAAGAAGGTGGTCAAACTGTGACCTGCACAGCAGGAAGTGCGTGTATGGGCCATAACCATCAACCGGCCATCATAGGCCTGGTTAAGGTGTTAAATACACATTTAGCCTCACAGGAACTGGGCTGTGGTGACTGGAGCTGAACAGACAGGTTTGCAGGTCATGCAAATGTATTTATTTGTATGGACCCGTATTATATTTAGTTGTCTATTTGCATTTGGCTGTTCAATACTCATTTAGCATTACAGAAACTGGGTTGTGTTGACAGGAACTGAACAGGGCCTGTTCCCAAAACCATTCGTTTCTAATTAAGGTACAGTAGCAACTTAGTTGCTGGCAGCGCAATTTCCCATTGCCAACCAACTAAGTAGCTAACAGGTCAGCAACTGTGGTTTTGAAAAACGCACCCCAGGCAGGCGTGCAGGACATGCAAATATATGTATTTTTATGGACTCATATCATATTTATCTGTGAATACAGAGACAAGCTAAGATTCTATCAGTTGGTAGGTTTGTGAGCTCAACAGGCTATGGTTTGTGTGGTGACTTAGAAACTGGTTTTGTGTGTAAATATAGATGTAGCACATTTTCCACTATTTTTCACACTGTTAGCATCAGATCAATCTCTCCAGGCTGCCTTGTGTTTGAGTTCACAATTGCCGCAGAGTAGTCTTTGGAAAGCTAGTCAGTCTAAAGCTACCCGGCTACTCTTTGTTGTTTTCTGTCTGATCAGTCTTACATGTATTGGTGGAGGGTAGGCTCATTGTACTGTATAGGTCTCTAAAAAGTGATATGATTTAAAGAATACACACACACACACACACACACACACACACACACACACACACACACACACACACACACACAATGGCAGCTTCTATTGATTTACTATGCTTTGAATACAGCATGTATTCCTGTGAAGACAGAAGTGTGAGGGTGGGTGTGACCCCTGAGTCTGAATGAACACACACACGCACACACACACACACACACACACACACACACACACACACACACACACACAAACTACAGTTGAGGTGTGTCCGGTGAGTCTGAATGAACCATCTCTGACTGACAGCAGGTGAAAATAATGAGTTCCTCACTCCTCCTCGGAGCCCCGAGCCCGGACATGCCAATCACGAAGCTCTCAGGCTGTCTAGCGGCAGCAGGGCCAGGGCACTGGACACACCTTCATCTAGGTGTGAGGTCACTGCAGGGAGAGGCAGGAAGTGACTCAAGCAACTGGGCATTGCTGCCCGCATCCTCGCGCGCCGAGACGAGACCCAGGGGTTGTTCAACAGTAATTTCCTCTGTACCGGCCCAAAACAGCGACAGGAATGTTGCTTACTCACTCACCCACACACACCACCCCACACCGCAGCTGAACACCTGAGTGTGAACTGGCAGAACATGTAAGCAAGATTGAGCAGCTAACAGTGGGGTTACAAATGGCTTTTGAAAGGCCTGATATCACCACTCTGTGTTAGGTTTGTGACTAGGCCTACTGGGCATCGCTGTGGCAACGCCAATGTCAACGGCGGTTGAACAGTTTTTGAACCTTTTGAATTCTCGTTTTACTTTTTAATTTCTGTTAACTAGAATTCAAGCATTTAATAGTCTGGAGACTAGATAGAGAAACAAAAACAAATCTTAGCTTAAGGCTTTTTTGTTGTTGTTTATTTTCCCAAATCAAAATGTAAAAAATGTAATCCAAACTTAAATCTCCATGACATGGGATTCTCTAGACTGCTCCTCCCTGAGTTCATGGGGTGGCCTTTGGGTGTGTTGGAGACAAGCTCCTAAAAGTCTGGGTAGGATCAAAGTCTTCTGAAACAGGCTCGAGGTACGCTTTGCATTTTCATTGTGGCTGGCAAGCCCTTCCTGAATTAGAGTGGGAAAGGACTCGCCCGCAGGCCTGGTATTCAGGGGAAGGCGTGTGCGTGTGTGTGTGTGTGTTTATGCGTGTGCACACTTGATTTGCATTCTATCATCAACAATATCTCTGATTCGTCTCTGCGTGTCTCCAGGATTGGCTAGGCTAGATCTGGGATCTTGCGCAACCCGCAGGTGACCTGTCTGAGCTTGAACCGTGCCGTGCTCACTACTCCATAGGAGTGGTTGCATTTTTTTCTTCTTTTATGATTTTTTCTGCCCCTGTAATCAAAGGGCATTGTTTGTGCCCGGCTGCACATAGAGCGTTGCCCACCCCCACCAAGTTAATATAATAGATTCCTTCTTCTCCCTGCCAGTGCAGTGCAGTGCAGTGCGGCTTCTCTTGTTCTCTTTTTTTCCACTTCCTCTACTGCTTGCGGGGCTTTATTTACCCAAGGTGTTTGGCACCGCTCCCTGGGCCGAGAAACTTTTCTGATAATCACTTTGTGCAAACACGCTGGACAAATACAGCTGAACTGGGTTTGAACCCTCCCTCCCCGTCTCCATAATGACATGCCGCCGTGCTCTCCGAGAGCGAGCGCGAGCCCCCAGACACACCCTGCTGTCGGCGGCCCTCAGATGTCCAGCCAGCTGAGTCCGGCTTGCTCTCTTCACACGGTCAACGCCTCTCGCATCTCTACTTTCTTTTGTGTCTAATCAGTGTCCTGCACCGAAAGGGTGTTTTGATAACACTATACCATGCGTCCAATCACTGTCCATTTTCTTGATAACACTGAAAGGGTGTTTTGATAAGACTACCGCGTGGAGACGGTGTCCTGATAGCGGTGTGTTTGTCCTCAAAGCGCAACAAAACGCCGGTGCCATATCCAAATGTAATCTGTCCACACCTGTGGCTATCTGAAGATTCCCTATTAGAGAGAGGGGAGTGCCTGTGCAGGTGAGTCAAAGGTGAGTCTGCACAGTGTGTGCTGTCAAAAGAAAAGAGAACAAACGGTTGTCACAGGTGGGTTCCCGGGCATTTACACACGCTAAAGACAGAGAGAGAGAGCAATTGAGCTTTGGCAATATTGTTCATGAAACTGTCATGCCAATAAAGCTTTATTGAATTGAATTGAATTGAATTGAGAGAGAGAGAGAGAGAGAGAGAGCAAGAGAGAGAAAAAGAGAGAGTGAAGGAGAGGCTGCCAGAGAGTTTGAGGGAGAGACAGGGGAGAAGCTGCCA
>NC_084996.1:20143844-20161344 GCF_963854185.1 Sardina pilchardus | reverse complement strand
TTTCTACTGCACAAGAGGCGTGATCAATTTGCATCGTTCAAATGACTTCATAGGCTTTGATAGTCCTTCAACCAATCAGACCAACGATCCAGATGAGCTAGTTTCTGATTGGAGCCAAAGGTTCTGGCAGGGAACAGAGGAAATAGATGTGCACTTGTGCAAGTTTCCAGCCTGAGCTGCCGGGCAAAATCCAAATTCCATTCCAAAATGCCATTGCATTTTCATATACAGTACAGTATCTTAAAGGTATACTATGCAGGATTGGCGATTTCATCGCCGGTTTCGCTTTCACTTTTCATTTTCGCTCGTTTTATGCTTGCATATTTCTCTGCAGAGCTTCCCCTACAGCTTTAGCGTGTATATTTGACAAAACTCCTCAATCGGTCAGTCTGCCGTGCCTTTTCATGAGACTTTACATGACACTTCCTGGAGTAGAGCATGGGTGCGTGCCCGGTGTCTCCTGAAGTTGCAAGTGTGGTTTTACCGCTACAGACCACTAGAGCGGCCAAAAAAAACACCGTTCGACCGGTAATGACCCATTTAATCATATATAACAGTATGGAACGAATTGATTAACTGAAAAACGTTGCATAGTATACCTTTAATGCACCAAGGTGGATTATATGTTGAGGGGCTATTCTGTTGTGTCCTACGTCAACCAATCTCCAAAGAGTGGCAACAGCTCTGGGTGTTTGAGAAGGATCACTATAACTGGTTTGCTAAATTAGACTCTGGCAAAGTCTATCTGTGAAGAACAGACCTATCTGTCTTTTATTATGTCTTTTATGTTTTCTTGATTTATGCTTTCTTTTTATTACGATCTTGTTTTATTATTATTATTATTATTATTACTCTTTGCCCATCTATGTTTTTATCTGCTATGACTATTTGTTTTTTGTTTATGTAAAGCACATTGAATGACCTCTTTGTATGAAATGCGCTATATACTGTATGAATAAACTTGACTTGACTCGACTTGACTTGACTTGACTTGTGTGCCAGTGATATATTGGGGATATTGATTTGTGTTAGGAAGCAGAGTGGAGAGTAACCAGGCCAGAGTTATGAGACATGTCATGACATTCAGACATCTTGCAAACATTAGCCTGCTGTGTGTGCATCCCCACACAACTGTTGTTGTGACCGGTCTATATCAATCACACCAATTAGTTCTACTAGTAATACTAATAGTAATAACTACTAGTAATTAATATAATGTGGGTGGTCTAGAGGAGGAGGAGATCTCACTGGTGCAGGTTACAGAAATCTCTTTTCATCAAACAATTGACAGCTGTGATTTCCCATCTGTTTTTCTCTGGTAAATACAAGGGCACAATTTGGTCATTTTCCAGGCCAGTGAATTTAAAGTGTGGTCAAACGCTGTGCAGTCAACAATTTGCATCAAGGTGAATTTGTGTTTGAATGCAATGATGCAGCGGTCAAGAATCGTTCAGTGTAAACAATATGTCCGTGTGTGTGTGTGTGTGTGTGTGTGTGTGTGTGTCCACCCCAGGGTTTTGGTTGGAGCACCAAAGGAGGAAACAAAGACTTTCAATCAAACAGGAGATGCATTCTACTGTCCAATCAGCATGGACACCAAGGACTGTGGGAAGATGAACCTGGTCACCTCGGGACCTGGTATTTACCGTTAATCGCCAAATCAATCAATCAATCAGTCACTCAGTCAGTGAGCAAATCAGTCTAGTGATAAAAGACAGGAACAGTTTTCGCTGGAGGGGATGTGTTTGTGTTCCTTTCAGATCAACCTGACGATTCGGAGATCGTGAACGGGATGTGGCTCGGAGTGGCGGTGGCGAGTCAGAATATTACCGAAGGCCGAGTTTTGGTGAGCAACGTGTCGATGTGTTTATTTCGGTTTGAGGAGGTTGCTTCTCTCTCAATACATTTTGAAATTCCATTTTGAATTCATGACCGTCTTTTTGACAGATTGTGGCAGTTTAGCCCATTAGTAAAGCAACAACAAATTATATGTTTTTTCTCTCTCTCTCTCTCTCTCTCTCTCTCCTTCTCTAGGTCTGTGGTCACCGTTATGTGAAGAAGACAAACGAGGGCCTGTTATGGGCAATGATTGGCCGTTGCTACATACGCAGTAACAACATGAACTTCAACCCTGATGACTACTGGCAGGAGTACTATGAGGTTTGCTCTCCGCAAGGCTTGCAGACCATGGAGGGCATGTGCAACATGGGCATCTCTGCTGGCATTACCGCCAACGAGGTCGTAGTCGGTTCACCAGGCAGTTATGATTGGCAAGGTGTGTAAGATGAGCTAGTTGAGATGAGAACACTTCTCACCACCACAAGTACTTTGTCTGAAGTATAGTTGAAGTTCATGAATTACCTGAATGAATGAATTAATTAATTAATGAATTAATGAATTAATGAATTCACTAAGTAGTAAGTAAGAAATGATCCAGTTATCCAACCATCAAGTAAACATTTTAGAAGAACTACCACTGTTTATGGTGTCTGTCTGGACTTTCATTTTAGTTTATTCCCTCTGTGTTTTGTTTCCTGATGGTCTACTGATACCTGATACTTGTTTTTGTCGTTGCTGAGTAACAGGAAATGCAGATATCATTTGGAGAAGCCCACACAATTCCTACTCTGTCACCAAGACAAATTTACCCAAAGTTGATAGAAGAAATATCTACATAGGTAAGGCTCTGCTTATTGTTCTCCATACTGATAACAATATGTTCTGTGTTTTAGTTGAATCCCACTATCACAAACAAAAGGTCAATGCAGTACATAAGTAGACTACTGTAAAAGAAAGGCAACACTCATTTTTCATGATGATTTAATAGTGGTAGTGGTAGCAGATTCCAGTGCAAAGACTGTAGCGCACTGTAAATGTTGCTTTTGAAAACCACCCAGCATAGATTTAATGAATCACAAATCACTTGTTACTACAGTTGGGTCAGTTTCATAAGATGCGTTCACTTTTGTTTTTTGGTGATACATGACTCTTTTGGTTTGCAGGATGGCAGCAGAGTTAGAGAGAGTTGGGGGGGGGGGGGTTGCTGATGCTGAGTCTAATATACTTGTCTGTCCCTTCTCTCCACAGGCTATTCGGTGGCCAAGGACAAAGGTGTGCTGAGTTTGACCAGTGACACCCTGGTGGCAGGAGCTCCCAGGGATGGACCTGGTAAGCTTGCGGAAACAATGCACATGGTGTTTTATAGATGATGATGATTTATCATACCTTAACGACTATTCATCATCTATCTGTAAATGATAGGAACATCTGTCTGTCTGTGTGTCTGTGTGTTTGCGTGTTATTCCCATACTGTATGTCAAACCATTAGTCCGTTAGTAACTGGTGTCAAACTTGGCAGCTGTCTTGCTATGAGTGCAATGCCAAGTTTGATTAAATATATCAGTATAAGTTGCTCACATTGGCTTTCCCCACTCTTTCTTCACTCTGGTTTACCGTAATTTCCCGACTATTAGCCGTGGCTTATACTGTACATTGATTTTGCTAAATTTCTTCAGCTATGAGGTTAATACAGGGGGGCAGTTAATATGGTGTTAATAAGGTTTTGTTTCTTTTAACTTGCATAAAACACTGTCCTGCGGCGTATACACAATGCAGCTTATATGCTGGAATTTACTGTATTTCCCAGATAACCTAGCCAGAGGGGCGGTGAGACTGAATCTAGTCGGGAATGTGGACAGCGGTGACCAGACGCTGGGTAAATCCAACATTCTCTACGGAGAACAGGTGGGGTCATACTTCGGAGGCAGCGTTGCCATTGTTGACCTCAACAACGACAAGTAAGCTACAAACATTTTATTTGCATTTGTGGCTAGTGTGTTTGTGTGTGTGGTGTTAAAGGCAATGCCATGGTACACAGTAATCTGTTTTGGGCATTATAGTGCTTTTCTGTCGTTCATGTTTTGTATGGACCAATAGGTTGATTTCTTTCTCAGCTTTATTGTCAGGTATGTCTCTGAATGTCAGTCAGGGAAATAATCTGAAGGCAGTTGTTTGAAGCGCATTAAAAGCCTTGATGAAACTAAACTAAAAGCCTTAATGAAACTTAAATTCCTTAATATGGCACACCTATTGTTTTGATGTAGTTGGAAGGATTTGATTGTGGGAGCTCCATTCTACTTTGACCGGACCAAAGAGGAAGGAGGGGCCGTGTACATCTACATGAATGAAAATGGCTCCTTCAAAGACAAGTACGACATCGCTCTGAAAGGGCCTGAGAAGTCTGCGTTCGGAATGTCTGTCGCCGCCATTGGCGACATCAACCAAGATGGTTTTCAAGGTAAAACGGATGCCCAGGGTTGAATGCAAACTACCCAGGTTAAAACATAACTCATAGTCACTTTAAAACTCCCCAGTTTAACACATAACACATAGCCACTTTAAATGTGACGCACTTAAGTAGTTCATTATTTAATGGTTTAAAAGCAGCGTTCTACTTGCGTAGGCTAATCACGGAAGTGTGTGTGTGATTTGTGGCGGCATGCACACCGCACCAAAGGGAGAAATTCCTTTTGTATGTCTCATTAAGTGAGTGAAACTCCTGTAAACAGCTTGTGTGTATGCCTACAGGCATGGGTCCCCTCCCCAGCGACTTACATTACAGTGAATACAGTAGCAGGTCTTAAGCAAGGCTCATTTGAACTACAGTACTGCATGAAATCAGAATTGGTCCTGTTTGTGCCTCAGCTAAGTGACTGTTTGCATTATATTGGGGCTTTTAGTTCAGTCTGTTGTTGCTGATTGTGTTCCTTTGATCTGACGTGGGCAGGATGTTTTAGGACTTATTGTTCTTCTGGCATTTCACAGAGTAATCAGCCTGGTTTGGGTGACGTCCAGATTCAATTGAAACTGTATTATATGCAGAGTGCAATACCACTGAAGCATTAAATTCAGTTGGACTTATAATATTAATTCACTTTGAGCTGGGCAATCATGTTTTAAGTAGATGAAATTCATCTTAATAACTGGAGTTTACTCTGGCTATTCAATCACAACCTAATTGTCTTTTATAATAGTGTCTAGGATTCGGTTTGAGAGTTGGCTGGAAAAATTGTTATGAACGATATTGGCATTTGTCCTATTAAAATAGTAAACTGATGTTGTGGATGTCATGTGATTTGTGCTCCATCAGATCCTAACTGAAGGACAGATATAGATCATGTTTAACAGAACTATTTAACTCATGCATGGCATCAAAACAGATTTCAAATGTAATGGACTTCCTGTGTGATTTTATGTGTCATACATTATGCATTGTGATTACATGAGGGCCCCCTCCAACAGCTGGCATATGGTGTTAGTGCTCTTACACTGCAGTATAACCACCAGTGCCACCTAGTGGCTCACTTATTCCATTGAATATTGAAGCACTGAACAGTAAATCCCCAGAAAGGTGAACATATGTACAGATATACCCAAAATATTTTCTGTATGGTAAATCTAAAGAACTGCTTCAGATGAAAGCCCTCCGAACCGTGTCCTCTCTTCCCCTCTCTCAGACTTTGCAGTCGGAGCCCCCTACCATGGAACTGGCGCTGTTTTCATCTGGATGGGCAGCGAGAAGGGCATCTCGCCTGCACCTAGCCAGGTCTGTGAGTCCGACAGGACACGGCTACATAAAACAGCCGCACACCGGGCTGCCGTGAAGCTCTCCCCCCACTGCAGTCTGCCTGCCTTTTTTAATGTTGCACCTGAGAAATAATTTATTACAGTAAAGCCTCGCCACTGAGACAGTATGTGTCCTGAAATTAAATGAGGGTTACTCTAGTCTGCAGAAGTAATAGGATTTGGATGTATTCATCAGATATGAGACAAGATGTGTGAATAGAGAAGTGGGATGTCATGGGTGCCATGTTGCAACAACTGAGTGGACCTGGTGCTTGCAGGTGATCAAAGGCCAGGACATCAAACACGGTGGCTTCCAGACCTTCGGCTACTCTGTTTCTGGCGGCATGGACATCGATGACAACAAGTATCCAGACATAGTGGTGGGCTCGCTGGATGAGCGCATTGCTGTGTTAAGGTATACATGATGTTTCCAACGCTCATTTGATTATTATGCTTTTATGTTAATTTTTTATCCATTGTATTTGTATTTGTTTTTTTAATTTGGCTTTTTGTTACATTTATTTGTCATACATTTGTTTTGTTACATTTATTTCTAATCATCAATCAATATTCAGCATGCCTACTCAAATAAATGTGTGTTTTTTGTGTGTGTGTGTGTGTGTACCAGGGCTCGTCCAGTCATCCATCTCCAAAGTGATTTAAGTGTGACCCCAGACATTGTGGATCCAGAAACTTGCAATGACTGGTGAGACGTTGCAACGTTGTATTTGAACCTCAACAGCGTGGTCTTGTTAAGCATTGGCGTTGGCTCCTGTGGGCGTGCTGTTTTGATTCTGCCTTGTGTTTTTGTCCTCCAGTGTAGAAGCAAAGATGTGCGTGTCGTACCTCCTCAGCACGGGGGAGAACAGCAAGAGAAACATCAGTAAGCACCGCCTCATTCTCTACCTCAACGTCCACCCTTGCAAACTGCACACTAGCTTTGAAGTGGAACACTAGCAGCAGTCCGGGAGAGCAATCCTTCGACTTTGTTTGTGAACATTTGTATGTTCAACAAATGCAGACACGCAGGATTGAAAAAAACAACCACAAGCTGACTCACCAATGATATAAATATTTTGTCCATTTATCAAATTAGCTTATAAGCTCATTAGCTCCTTTAGCCCATTTATCAAATTAGCTTTAGACTTTAGACTTTGCACTAAGCCCATAATTTAATATAAGCCTTGGAGATGTATTCACTGATCACTGACACAGATGTGCATGTCTCTTGTCCTTTTCAGCCGTGGAGTTCACGCTGACAGCTGACCGAACCAGCCGCCAACCCCGTCTACTTTTTCTGATCAATAAAGCAAACAGCTATACTGGATACCTCAACATGCCATCGGAAAGATGCAAGACCTTCAAGCTCCAACTTAAGGCAAGATTTCAGAGCTTGGGCTAGGTTGGGCAGAGTATGTGTGGGTGTATGTGTGTGTGTGTGTGTGAGGGGGGGGGGGGGGGGGGTATTGTAAAAAAAGATCCTAATTTAAATGATAGTCAAAAGATTGAGGTTCATTTTCAGGCTCAGGTTATTATTTGTAATCACAGCCATTGGTTCAGTTGGATTGCAGTAAAGAGTCTTCACCCATAGGCACTCATGTAGATGACAGACAGACACATCATCCATCTTAACACCTCTTATACAGGCGACAATGGCACACATAAGTACTCAGGAGACAAGACCTTTGTAAAACATTAAAAGTAAACTAATATTGTAGCAAACAATCAAATGAGCGGTTACAATCAATAAATGTGATGCAATCTGGGAAAATCCTTCACATGATGCAATTTTACCAACTTATCATTCTGATATCATCCTAACAACGTCCACGATTTTGGGAGGATGGTATCCAGGATTTTGCTGGGGGACAGTGTCAATAGTGTTGCTAGGATGATATCGGAATCTTAAGTTAGTCAAAGTTCACCAGGGAAGGTTGAAACGGAGCAAAAATCAAGGATTTTTGTGTTCAACATTTGTTTGTCATGTGATGGGTTTCGTAGATCACAAATAACGGGAAAAAAGCAAACAAATGAAATAGGAATGAAATGTATCAATAGAAAGAACGCCTGTGCAATTTTACAATGACTTATTCATCATCTGTGCGATGGCTGCTGAAGCATAGCTGTTTTTATACCGTTTTGCTCTGCTCTTTATGAGTGTAGACCTCTGTTCAGTGAGAAGAAACAGACATTTGGTGTGCAAAGGATGAGAGCTGTCACTCAAGACTGAGACAGTCATTTCCAGACTAAGGCATCAAGTAGCCTACATGTTATGCCTGTAGAGATTTCGTGAGAGCGTAAAGGAATAAAGAGCTCAGCTCTTTTTCACAGGATTTACGTATACTTCCACAGGTGTTATTTGGTGCATAACTCTTGTTCACTCTTGCTGAGAGGAATACCGTATGCACATCCGTTTGGTGTCTCTTAAAGTCTTAAAGTGCTGATGATATACAAGCTTGGTACTTAGTTCTTGGATTTACTAAAATCAAAAGTATCAAAATGAGAGCATTCGCCAGCTCAGTATAAGGAATTGAAGCCATCCAAGATGAGCATGACTGCTCTTTTATAGATTCTGGAGGCCTCTTTGCATTGAATTACTCCTGTGTTGGAAATGCTCTTCTGTGCCTTGCCTTGCCTTGCCTTGCCTTGCCTTGCCTTGCCTTGCCTTGCCTTGCCTTGCTTTAGGATCTCGGGAGAATCATGGTAGTATATTAGCAAATAGATTTGGCCTTGTTATTAAATTATCTGTAGATAGACTGCGCTTTGCCCTCCATTTAAATTAGGGCCCAGAGAAATATATGAAATAGTCATGGTTGGTGCTTTTTTCGGTGATCATTGCCAGTGGTATGAATTTGATTCAAGTTGAAATGTGTGAAGCCCGGACAGGGCCTCTTTCCCCCCTGTGGCAGTGATTGCACTTACCTCCAGAACGGCTGGCTGTGTGTTACATCAGTCTCCCTGACACTAGCCGTCTGTCTGCCTCCCACAGAAGCCCATCCGAGACAAGGTGGAGCCTGTCAGCTTCTCCCTCAACGTGTCCCTCTACGAGCCCCGGACGCGGAGCCGCGGAAAGCTCCAGAACCTGGATGCATACCCCGTGCTGAGCGAGGGGAAGACCGTGGTCAGAAAGCATGAGGTAAGGGAACACACAAACCGAACCAGCAGACAGGACCAGAGGGCACTTTCAGGGTGACTTTTGTTTTGAACAACGCTTGAGCGTATTGTGAATAACTCTTCTGGTTTGCTTGTGTTTCAGTGTAGACTTTCTTAGATCGGAAATGACTTCAGGGACAGTTATATTTACTGAGGCTGAAACATATTGAAGTCCCCCCCCCCCTTGGATGACCATTAAAACATGTTCTGATTCTATTCAGTGTAAAGGCCAGCGCCCACGGGACACGTATATATACGGCGCGGCGCGACAATAAACAAATTAGAACTCCGTTGTTTTTAACGGAGCAAATCCCACTAGAAACGTCTGCCGCGCAGCAGCCGCATAGGGATAGAAAACGATTCTAAAATCCTGCGCGTCGAGCCCAGACCGCCGAACGCCGTGTCCGGTGGGTGCCGGCCTTAAGGGTCAGCATTAATGTGAAACATGGAGCATTGCATGAGCTCTTCCCCTTCTCCACAGATTCACTTCCAAAAGGCATGTGGCACGGACAACAAGTGCAACAGCAACCTGAAAATGACTGCCCAGTTTGCCAACTTTGACAATGACCAGCCTTTCGAAGAGTGAGTTCATGACACAAAACATGCTCAACTTTATCTGAAATGACCAGTCTAAGGAGCAGTTGTAGAAGAAACTGCAAGGATTTTTACAATGTTCACAATGTTTCACAATATTCAAGGCACAGTCACAATACATTGATTCACATGTTATAGAAGGGGAACATGGTTGCAGTGGGTTCAAATGAAACAAGATTTAAGAAATAAGCATAATCCCTGTTGCCATATGAGTAGGTAGGCCTGTAAAGTAGCTCATTTAGAAGTTAATTTGGAAAACAGTTGTAGTGTGTGAGGTGTCTGAATAAACAGTGATCTGTGGTCTTGCAGTGAAGACGGACATCAGATCTTCAAATATAACGCTGACGTGAAAAAGCTCAAGATGCTCATCGATGTCACCAACATCGAGTCAGACGGGCAGTTGGCAGAAGACGCCCACAACACCGTGCTGAACATCACCATCCCCCCCTCTCTGCAGTTTTCTGCCGTCAACCCCAAGGTGGGGAAGCCCATAGGGCTCAAGAGATCTCAACAACACTGTTCCTGATGTGAATGATGGCAACTAGAACTCTGAACTCACTAGTCTAAGTCAATTTAAATGACATAATTGTGTACATTCAAATGCTTGTCTGTCTGTAGATGTACATGTAATTGAGTATAGCCTGTGGTCTAACTGATTGTTACTCTATTTGACAGACACTCATTGAGTGTGAAGTCAAATCTTCTGATCTCCTGTGTGAGTTTGTGAACCCGGTGCGCACCAAACAAGAGGTGAGAGCTGGCTGTGTGCTGTTGTTGTATCCGAGACGGCTAGACTGTTAAAGCCCCTCTGTTCCAGAGCTAATGAATTACCTAACGCAGTCAGACAGCTGCACTGAGGTCTTCAGGACTTGGGTTGAGCCAGGGGCTTCATTGAATCTGACTCCATCCCATTGCTGTGTAGAATAATGCCAATACATCAGTCTCCCTGATTTGACCACTGTATTGGTTCATTTCAGGGTGTTGACTTAATTTAGTGAATGTTCCAACTTGAATATTGCCCACTCTGGTTCTTTGGAACATGGCAGTAATTGCTATACAGTGAGTCACTCTTTTCCTCATGTTAATCATCCTTTTTTGTCTCCTAAACAGAGTCGAGTTATGATCATCTTTGAGACGTTAGGCATCACTCTGGACACACGAGAGATCAGCACAGAGATACAGCTTTCCACGTGAGCGTTGACTTTTTCAGTGGTTCTGTGTCGCTGGCTTTCTTTCAGCATTTCCTGACTCTTACAAAGCCATCTGTTACCCTGTTCACCGCTGTTCATCTGACCACTGTTCTGTTCACCGCTGTTCATCTGACCACTGTTCTGTTCACCGCTGTTCATCTGACCACTGTTCTGTTCACCACTGTTCTGTTCACCACTGTTCCTCTGACCACTGTTCTGTTCACCACTGTTCTGTTCACCACTGTTCTGTTCACCACT
Source organism: Sardina pilchardus (assembly GCF_963854185.1). NCBI lineage: Eukaryota > Metazoa > Chordata > Actinopteri > Clupeiformes > Clupeidae > Sardina > Sardina pilchardus. The sequence goes on along the minus strand of NC_084996.1, from coordinate 20,150,524 downwards.
GTTCTGTTCACCACTGTTCTGTTCACCACTGTTCCTCTGACCACTGTTCTGTTCACCACTGTTCTGTTCACCGCTGTTCATCTGACCACTGTTCTGTTCACCACTGTTCTGTTCACCACTGTTCTGTTCACCGCTGTTCATCTGACCACTGTTCTGTTCACCACTGTTCATCTGACCACTGTTCTGTTCACCGCTGTTCATCTGACCACTGTTCTGTTCACCGCTGTTCATCTGACCACTGTTCTGTTCACTGCTGTTCATCTGACCACTGTTCTGTTCACCACTGTTCTGTTCACCACTGTTCCTCTGACCACTGTTCTGTTCACCACTGTTCTGTTCACCACTGTTCTGTTCACCACTGTTCTGTTCACCACTGTTCTGTTCACCGCTGTTCATCTGACCACTGTTCTGTTCACCGCTGTTCTGTTCACCACTGTTCATCTGACCACTGTTCTGTTCACCACTGTTCTGTTCACCACTGTTCTGTTCACCACTGTTCATCTGACCACTGTTCTGTTCACCACTGTTCCTCTGACCACTGTTCTGTTCACCACTGTTCTGTTCACCGCTGTTCCTCTGACCACTGTTCTGTTCACCACTGTTCTGTTCACCGCTGTTCATCTGACCACTGTTCTGTTCACCACTGTTCTGTTCACCACTGTTCTGTTCACCGCTGTTCATCTGACCACTGTTCTGTTCACCACTGTTCATCTGACATTGTTCTGTTCACTGCTGTTCATCTGACCACTGTTCTGTACACCGCTGTTCATCTGACCACTGTTCTGTTCACCACTGTTCTGTTCACCGCTGTTCATCTGACCACTGTTCTCTTCACCGCTGTTCATCTGACCACTGTTCTGTTCACCGCTGTTACTCCATCCACCACCATTATACTGTTCACCGCTGTTAAGGGCATTTCACACCAATAACGATAACTATAACGATAACTATGAATGACACATAACTATACACACCTAACGATAACGACATGGAGAATGATATCATTGGGGATCACTTTCAGATCGATTTTGAGAATGATAAAAAAGCCAACAGCCAATCAGAACCCATCACATTTCAGCCATCACATTCATTAACACAAGGAGAGACTTTTCTTAAAGTTGGTTAGTATGGAGGCTTTTATGGTTATAGTTATGGTTATGGATATCATTGTCGTTATCGTTCTTGGTGTGAATGCCCCTTTACACCATTTGCCGCTGTTGTTCTGTTCACCACTGCGCATCTCACCACTGTTTCTCTGTCCTGTAGATTGAGTGAACAAAGCGCCATTTCACCAATAGCGTTGACCCTGATGGTGGAGTATTCACTTCAGCCAACATTCAGCATGTAAGTTTTAAGAAACTGGGTTGTGTTACTTCAAAGTATTTACTCATTACTGACCATGAACTTAGTCTACTTTTTTTGTAAGCCTGTACATTAAACACTAATTATATCTAATAGATACCTTTAATGAAGATGCAATAGCACACAGTGTTTGTTAATGCTGTTATTAAAGGATGATTTATGTTAACTTTTTCATGATTAAGATAATTCCTTATTGTTCACTTATAAATAGCAGTCCTTAATACTAGACCTGTATATGATTTAGTAATACAGACATTATATTTTGAAGCTATTTTGGACTTTGATATCCAGAAATTGAGTCATTTAATCCTCCAGGTATCATTAGTATCTTGCATAGTTGTGGTCATGAAAATACTTTTAATTCATAGGCCTATATCTGTTCTGAGCTTTTGTCTATTTCTACAACATGCCAGTAAAGTTCGGTTGTCTCTCTGCTGTTCTGTTTTATTTCCCCCTTCTCAGAGATCCCCAGATTATCCAGACATACTTTAGTGGGACGGTCAAGGGGGAGACGGCCATGAAAACAGCCAGTGATGTAGGAAGCCCGGTGACATTCACCTTTCATGTGAGTCTGGATGGGTTAGCTTGCCATATTTGCTGTGGGCTTTACCTGTGCTTCAGGTGGTGTGGGAAGTTGTCCAAAGCCCTGGAAAATCCCTCCGACAGCTGTAGCCTGAGGCTGGCTGTAATTTCCCCTTAACTAGGGAGGGGTGAGAGACAGACAGCTTCTTTTCTCAGTGCAGCCAAGAGAGAAGGATGTGAAACGTGGATGTGAAAACTGTCTCCATCAAACAACATTTTGGACAAAAAAAAAGAATAATTCAGAAAACATTTAAAGAAAAAAAAAAGGGAAAAAAATCACACCCTGACTAACACACACGTGCGTTGTATTCCAATCCCGTCCTTCCTAGAAGATGTTCTGCCGCCTCTCTTAAGCGCTAACGCTAACGTCATCTCAATGCCTCTCTGTGTGCTCAGGTGCAGTTGAAAGGGAAGCCACTGGGCAGTCTGGGGAGTCTGCTGATCTCCTTTGATTGGCCGTTGGAGGTGGCTAATGGGAAGTGGCTGCTGTATCTGACAAACATTACCACAGAGGGCACATCCAACCAGCTGTGTGTCCCCCCAGACAATATAGTTAATCCTCTCCATCTCACGGTGAGTAGTGGTGACGCAGACCCACTTCAGACGTATTATATGTCTTTATTAAAGGGACACTTCACCGATTAGCATTAAGCTTTGTATCTTTAGAAAGCCAGTCATGTTTTTGAATGGTCATGCATTTTTGCCTCAGTTTGCCTTGAGATGATAGAAATATGGATTTCAATGAAACCAATGAATAGGACTTCCTGCTTTCAATGATGTGAAATTATGATTTTTACATCATTGAAAGCAGGAAGTCCAACACTGAAATCCGTATTTCACCCATCTCAAGGCAAACAGAGGGAATGATGCACGACCATTCAAAAACATGACTGGTTTTCTAAAGATACAAAGCTTAATGCTAATCGGTGAAGTGTCCCTTTAAAAGGCTCTGGCAGCTGAAAACAATAAGGAATGTCCGTAGGATGTATGACTGAGGCACACTTAGACTGTTACTTTAGAAATGATGAAGCCAATGCCAGGACACACATGAATGAAGTGCAAATGTTGGAGAGATTTACAGGTAACAACACCATGAAGAGGGACATGAAATCATGTGTTTGTTTTTTTTGTCTTTTCTGTTCTTGTTTTGCTTCTGTCTGTCTTGTCAGTCGGCAGCTGTCGAGGGGCGCAGGAAGCGAGAGCTGGACTCCCCTGAGGTCAGGGAGTGGATCCAGGCAGAGCAAGCGTTGGCTCAGGCCCCTTTTAAAGCCAGAGGGGCTCGCAAGAAACCCATCCGCCTGGTAAAGAAAAAACCCCTCTCTGCAAATTCAGCCGCAGCTCAGCTCCGTTTATTCAATCTCGCTCCACTCCACATCACGATTCACCCCATTGAGTCCCCCATATCAGGTTTACAGTGCACGCTTATTTGACGGCTGCAGAGATGTTACACATACAATATTTGTGTGACTAGGCTGCAGGCTCTGCGTGCTCTGATTGTGTGCTTCTACAACCCTGGCGTGTCTCCAGGACAGGAGCGAGAGAAGGAGAGAAGGAGGAGGAGGAGGAGGAGGGGGGGGGGGGGGTTGATGGGTAAGAGAGAAGAAAGAGAGTGCTAGAAAGAGAGAAGAAGAACAGAACAGAGAAGAGGGAGGAGGAGAGTGGGCAGTGACAAGACATAGAGGCCTCATTACTGTAGACTGGAGAGTTGGAAGTGCATCACACAGAAAAGCCCTTAGGTTGTGGTGCTACAAGCCAAGGAAAAAATGGACTCGACATCACATCACGGTGATGAGTGTGGATCATCCTGACCTTAAAATTTAACTGCCACAAGAGACAACCAGCAAGGCTAAGCAGTTTTTATGTAATTGGGTGTCTGATTGATATTGTGTTGTAAAGGTCAATCCAGCCTGGCGGGAACTGTCATGTTCATGTTTTGGTGATGTGTCAGAAGGGTTTTTGTTTTCTATTTGCTTTACATTGAACATGTACATTAAGTACACACGCATGAATGCATTTTCCATGGATTTGTTTATGGTGCAGAAAGCTAAATGCCTATTTGTTACGAAAGCACACACAAAAAAATCGGCAAAATTGCATTCTGCAATAAGTAAGAGACGGTAGACATAGCTGTGAAACAAAAACACACAAAAAAAACATTGTAGGTTGGAGAGAAAATGAATCTAGATTCATGTCAGTGTGCACGGTGTATGATGGGGTGTTAGGAGCTAACAGCTAGAGGATAGCTACCAATACACTGGGGGGTGATTTTGCCCTCCTGCACACACACACACACACACACACACACACACACACACATACAAGACCATTATGAATACTGTACTCGTGTGACTATGCCTCAGCTCTTTGGGAACCAGGGGGAATATGACCCTTCTTAACCTTCATCTAGCCTTAACCTTAACTATACATTGCAGTTAACAGAGTGTCAACTGACCCATTGTTGATGATCTGAGTTTCTGTAAATAGTCTGTGAGTGGACTGTCCCAGTAAAGTGTCGCCACATTTTTTGCCAGGGATTCTCTTGACCGATATATATACTGTATGTACCGTAATTTCCCCACTATTAGCCGCGGCTTTTCCATTGATTTTGCAAAATTTCTTCAGCCATGAGGTTAATACAAGTTAACATACAGGACAGGTTCATTCTTTTAACTTGCATAAAACACTCCTGCTGCTTATACACAATGCAGCTACTATAATACACAGGAAATTGCTGTGTTTGTGTGTGTGTGTGTGTGTGTGTGTGTATACATAATGATCTTATTTTCAAATGTTCAGCCGACCTGCACTGCAGCACAAGGCCTGAGAACTTAAGTCCCTTATTGTCCTGCGCTCATCAACGACTCATGATTATTAATGATGTGCGTTTTCAGGATTGTGACAACGGCGCCAAGTGTAGAACCTTCACCTGCCCGTTAAAGGGGATGAAGAACCATGCAGCGGTGACCGTCCACGCCCGGCTGTGGAACACCACCATGCTGGAGGTAAGAGCGCTCCATCACCTTGGACAAAGTCTACCCAGACAGGAAGTGTGTTGTATCTCATGGACTCTCATCCCTTATCAAAAAGTATTATAGGATTCCAATCGGATTCCAATAAGAATTTGGAACCAATAGGATTCTATAGGATTGACAATCCTAAAGGATTCCAATCAGATTTTGATTTTTTTTTGGTTTTTGATATCATTGGATTCCTAAATCCTAAAAGACTGTTGCTATTTGAATCCTATAGGATTTGGTTCCAAAATCTGATTGGAATCCTTTAGGACTTTTTGATAAGGGATGTCTTTGCTCATCGCATGGGAGTGGATGAGGCTTACATCTCACACATTAACAATATGATGGTTATGGACCTGATCTGTTTCTGCTACAAGCCCACTGCTGGAGTTTCATCATGAGTGTGAATATATTCTGTCCTTTTACACATGGTTTAATGACTTCCTATTTGAGATTCTGACAGGCTTGTGCAAACAGTATTTTGTGCAGAGAATATCAAAAGCTGAGTGCTCTTCCTTCCTAAGCAGATTTTTCATGCCACTGTTTGAGTCAGTGCTGTGATAAGTGTTTCAGTCGTGATGAATTACACCGGTGGTCGTCGGAATCACTTTGCCGACAGGAGTGTAAAATAAAAATAACATCTCTTCAGGGATTTCACAGAGACTGCTCAATAAAAATTGTGCTTCACAACCTGCTTGCTCCTAGGATTACACTGATGCTTATCGAGTGACAGTGCGGGGCCACGCCACGCTCAACTTACAGACAACTAAAGCTGTTGTCATCATGAAGCCGCAGACACAAACGGTAATTACTCACAATACTCTCCTTCCAGACACGTGTTTGTTTTTGGGCTGTAATTGGGCCTCTCTGAGGAATTGATTTGTGCACACGCACAAGTGATGGAAGACAGCAGCAGTGAAGGCAGCCCCTTTTGAATTCAGAAGCATACGATACCACTTCAACATTTAGCATAACACAGTATCTCAACATTTCTAATCATCCAGGGCTGCCAACTCCCACACATTTTAATGTTCTGCTTCATGGTCACCTGGAAACAAATTCAGTTGACTTCACGCCAAAGAACATTCCTGTTTTGGCCAATCTTTGTCAATCTCATGTCAAGTCAGCTATGCAGGGTACCTGCATTGTCTTAAAAGTCTTACATTTAATGTTGTGAAATTAAGGCCTGAAAAGTAGGCCGCTTACAAAGTCTTCAAATTTCATTCACAAGGTCTTATTTTTTTTTCCTTTGGTAGGATTAAGTAGATACCGTAATGTCAATTAATTTAAATGAATAAAAAAAATTAGATGTGGGCTACAACAAATTTCTGTGATGAAGAATACATGAAGTTTGAACCATGTTGATGGGCAAAAGCTGGAGCAAATTCAGACAATTTTAACTGAGAACAGTAAACTAGTAATATGCTGCTGTTTTGTCCAGGCATGTGAGCCGCGCAGGTTCAACACAACGCAGGTTACATTGGTGCCGTGACAAAGATATGGAGTGAGGTTTAGGGTGTGAGAGTAACAGACACCTGCTAGCTGAGTTGTGCGTGTGCATAGTCTTTCAAAATAACCTCATCTAGATTAGCGGTTCTTAACTGCTCTGGCTTTGGAACCCACACTTCCCCATGTTCATTAAATCGCAACCCATAGGCCTATATACAGTATATATACGGATATGGTGCGCTAGCCTGCCCTGCATGGTTAGGCACGCAAAGT